>NC_090932.1:294779328-295079328 GCF_040938575.1 Ambystoma mexicanum
ATATAATAGCAGTGCCTGGCATATTCTTATCTGATATCTACACTCAAGCTAAAACTGTTAAGTTAGTGCTAGGAGTGGTTTGTCTATTTGTCTATGTATCATTATTAGTATGTTATGTTTCAGGTTATGTTACTGTTCATGCAATCATTGCATCTGTGTCAGGCTCACGGATGCTTATTAAAGTTGTGGGTTCTTTCTGGCAACATCCAGGAACCTGGAACCGCTGGGAGGCCTGGAGCATTGCAGGGTTCCAGGTTCCAGAGGGTCTCAGTTGGTTGCGGTGCTGGCCAGAGGCCGCTGTTTATGTAGGCTGCTCATCTCAAATAAAGGCAGCCTTGTTTCACATCACACTTTGCTCCTGCGATCCTTAACGGCCTCACAGCAGATCACAACACTTAGTCAATGCTTATTTTAGCAGGACTTCAGTGCAAGGAACAGATACACCACAAGCGGCTCAAGGCACACTTGGTTAAGCCTTGTTTTATTACACCAGTAGCGCATTTGCAGCTGCAGTTAAAAAACAGGGATTAGCCTGGCCATGAGCTGTCATTGGGTGGATAAATAACCAAACAACACCCGCAAGCTGTGCGTCCCACCTCGCATGTCATCTCCTCCCTGGCCGTATTCTCGTACAATAGTGTTAGTTTATAGTCTGTGCGTCAGTGCCGCCTAATTGCCAAAACGTTATATTAATGTTACATAATTGTCTCTCAGTAATCAGGTGAGTAGAAGCTTTGCTGTCCAGCTGCACATTAAGGGTCTGATTCATGGAAATGTATGCACAGTTCAAAGTGACTTTGCACTGCTGAAAAGTGACTTTGCACTGCCGACACAAACCCTGATTCATGGGACTGTGCAAAGTGCATTTCTGCAGTGCAAAGTCATTTTGTACTGCAAAAATGACTATGCACTGACTTTGCACAGACCTTGCACTACAAAAATACACTTTGCACAGTTCAAAGAATCAGGGTTTGTGTCGCCAGTGCAAAGTCTCTTCTCAGCAGTGCAAAGTCACTTTGAACCGTACAAAGAATTCCATGAATCGGCCCCTAAATCCAATACTAGACATTAATGGTAATAGAACGGGTTAGGTTCAGGAAATGGCAGATAACAACATTGAAGGCTGGAGAGCCAAAGTTTCCGGATGGCAGGGAGCAGCAAAACAAAAGTAGAAGGCTGCAATCTTTGTTAATCGCCCCCTTTGCTCTGTTTTCTAGTGCTTCGATGCTGAGATAACCACATTTCAGCTATCATGCACACTTCATCACAAAGGCAACAATAGGTTCCAATTGGTGCCAAATAATCAAGCTTTTACTGTATTTTGCAGGTGCTTTTAAAACACAATATGTGCCTATATCAATGGTTAATAAAATGCTGGCACCTCCCATAGCCACTGTTAAGTCTGGTGGACCAACCACAGGGCGTTTTAATATGGAACCACTGAATGGATGCAAAGTATGGATTCTAGTCCATTGACTAATGAGCTGCCATTTCTGTCGCCTCTATTCTAGAATCCTAACATGCTGAGATCCACTGTTTACACTTCCAAACATTAACCCATTCGAGAATACTTTTGAAGCAGTATTGAATTCAGGGGCCCAGGTTCACAAATATTGCTGGCGGCAGCATGCACAGGGAACAGTACTTCTGTTATCCTGTTGCTAGCAATTATTTTGCATTGGATTCCCGATCCTCAGAGGTGTGAACAGATTGAGAGCCAGGCTGTAGGCATGACTCTAACAAGACCTCTTCTTGGATAGGGCTCACCTCTGTGCCGTGCATGTAGCAGGACAGGCAGTGTGCCGGTCAAGCGAGCCAACGAGGTGGCACATCCTCAACCACTTCCCTTTCAGAGTAAGAGATGCAGGGCACGATTCATGGAACTTTTAGCACGGTGCAAAGTGGTGCAAAAGTGGTACAAAGTCACTTTGCACTGCAAAAATACACTTTGCACCGCTCTGTGAATCAGGATGTTTGTTGGCAGTTCAAAAATACACTTTGCACCGCTCTGTGAATCAGGATGTTTGTTGGCAGTGCAAAGTCACTGCACTGTTCTAAAAGTTTCAGGAATCAGGCCCTCAGTGAGTGATGCGGATTTCACTCCCCCAAGGATGCGTACAAACCACAACATTTTGGTATTGGGAAAAAGTGCATGCGCAAAGTGCTCTGCGCATGCAGTTGGGCGTTTAGAATCTCCCCACTTCCTACTACTCACAAATCCAATGCTTGTTCTCCCTTTTCATGCACACCTAGACGCATAAGTGGACACCTATGTTTGCACTGCTTGCTACAGTATCGCTACATTATCTGACTTTGATTGACACAGCGCACCGCTGCCTCCTGCCTGGTCGCCAGGCACTCTGGCGCAACTGTACGATAGGAAGTGGATAAGGCTAGTGGGGAGAGAGGGAAGATGCAAGATAGCGTTGCTGCTGTGTTGATGCCTGCAGTGAGTACCCCAGTACTTTGCACTGGTCAGTTTCTAGGTGTTCTTTGCAGAGGGCACAGACTCATTTGTGTCCACTGGGAGCCTTGTGTGCCTGTACTGCTATCGTGCATTGGCGAGGGCGGTGCTGTGTGTGTATACCTTTTGAAGTGGGAGAATGGAACAAAAGGCTTCCACCAATCCCCTCACGACCCTGGCCTAGAGGATCGCGGCCCAGACACCCGCCACGAGAGGAGTTTGCCTATCTACCAGACGACCAAATACCCTGGTACAGAAACATACGGATGTGTCCACCTGCCTGCCCACCAGCCTGCCCTGCTCATGCCGACGCCTGGGGCATGGATGAACTCGACTGAACCATTCAACAGTAAATGAACACATCGTTAGAGATGCCATGACGACCTAGCCAACGGTCAGCACACCCGTGCAAACATGCACACTGGACGCTCCCACACCAATCCACACGAAGAACATATTCAGTGCTATGACTTAGGTGATGGGCACACCCACTGACGCGCATCTTTATTATTTTTCACATAGCTTTTTCCAAATGCAGAAACGCAAGACGCACAACAAACTCATCTAAAATGCTTGGATACCGTAACCTAAAGAGCCGTACATCAAACATCCCCACCTATGCACCAGGCCCAAGTAGGCCGCAAGCAAGAGCCTCCATGAACATTGAACGAGCAAGAGTACAATTGCTGACCCTGCAGAATGAGCCCGGCGAGAACAGACAGTCAAGGGCACAATGTTGCAAACTCGCATGCCACAAGCCGAAGCCAAGGTCACACCTGCAAACTAAGCCAGACACACAGTGGAAAATGCAATATTAAATGTGCAGAATTCTGCCTTAACCACGGTCTCTCCCCACGTGACCAAGCCGAACCTGACAGGGTGCCAGGTCCTGGAGGAAGGAGGCGCCTGGATCCCACGTTTTCAGACACAGGCAGCAACAATTAAGCGACTCAATGGACATCTGCGGCAGTGGGAGTAGTCTGCCCTCCAGCATATGAACAAATCCTCGCATTGTCTGCACATACCCATACTTATACATTGTTGCAAATGACAGGTGCACCGCGAGCTGGGAACAGCGATGGTCCCAGACTGGGGGGCTCGCGAGTGGACCAATCAGAACATGGGGCTCTTATCACTGACGCCATTAACATTAGCCAATCCTCAGGGGTCTTCATGTAACAATTTTCATGTATCTAATTGAAAGGACAACCCAAGTATACCACCTGACTGACCCTCGACCACTAACAGCGTTCTCTATATGTATGCTATACTAACCCTACCACTCGAGGAACCAATCCAGAGTGGCGATAGGTTTTTTGCTAACTTTCCCAGGTGACGCAAGTAGCGCGTCATACTAAAGTAAAAAGGGCCTGCGAGCCCCACGAATTGAGAGAGTGTGTCAGGACGGACGCGTACGATCCTTGACCCATCCCTGCCGTTTGTTTAATAAACAGCAGAATCACCTTGCTTCTTGCGTGTGCCTCATACTCATTTTTGGGATACGCGGGAGGAGTTGGGGCCTCCCGGCCCAGAGGTCCGCGGACGGCCCAGCCGGCCCCGGGAGAATTTCCCCCCGACACTTTATTGGGACTAATTGAATGTTGTGTTGAGTCACCATCATTTCGGTCAGAAATACATAACTTTGTTGATATGCCATAATCGTGAATGCATGGTGACATTCAGTGAAGTGGACTAGAAGGACCACTTTGCAGTTCAGCATCGAGCAGCAGGCACGAAGCCCATCTTCATTATGCTGCAATATTTATGTATGAGAGAAGCCAAGTTTGGACGCAGATCTGAAAAGTACTGTGTCATGGTTATTAACAGTTTTGTTAGTACTTCTTGTAATGGGCTTAAGTGAGGTCAGTTACATGTGTATCTGCGCCCTGTCTACAATGCTCCGCTGGGTCAATTTATTACACACTGGGGTCTAATTGCTGAGAAGCGCTGATAATGCCAGACATGGAATTGCAATGCCTTACCTTCGCTAGTAAATGGGTGTGAATTAAGCTGCATTTAATTAATGCTTTGTTGTGCGACTCCTGTCAGCAGGGTCGGACTGGCCGATAGGGCGATAGGCCCATGGCCGAAGTAAAAACACAAAATGCTGGTGTGGGCCAGTTTTTTGGGTCACAGTGGGCCACTTTTCTGGCCCATATGGGCCAGTTTGATGAGTTTGACTTGCACAATTTTCCCCCTTGGTTACTACTCAATCAGCCTGTCACAAAAGTAATGAATAGCCATTTGCAACTGTGGGCCACTTTTTCATTGGTGCCCGAGACAATTGTTTGGCCCAGTCCGACCCTGCGTTTCAGGCTTACAATGGGAATGGATGGCACTCGCCTGCCATTCGAGTGGCCTCACCGTGCCAGAGGTTGTCTCAGAGTACAGTCTCAGAGGACTGTGGTCGGACTTTGCGCAAAGCAATGTTATGCTATGGTCTTTTTCGGTACTGTATATCGCACCCAGCTGCCATGTGCATGGTGTCCAGAAACTCTGACAGTGCTGACAGGGAGGGGGGGGTTAAGTTAATGGGGAATTTGCTGTTGCATTGATGTGCCTGCACCCTGGAGGCATGTGTGCCCAGAAGGGAGTCTTCTGTAGCCATGGTGCGAGCTTGCATTGACCAAAGGGGGGGTATGTAAGATGGCTGCAGAGGTGTAGAGTTTGTGGTTGGATGTCTTTTAGGAGGAATACTGAACCTGAACCCCCATTTCCCTGGCACCCACACCCCCCTGCTAACTCCTTTTCTAAACCCCTTCCCCTCTCTCCAGATTTCGTCTGAGCCAAATGATCTGCCATGCTCGCTGACACCTGCCGACCTCATTCGGCTTTCTCCTTGTCAGGCGGCGGAAGCACTGTGGAACTTCTTTGGGTGCCTTCCTCTCAACCTCCCCTGCTGATCTGGTTTCCAATACCCTTGTCCTCACCCCGAACTCCCCCAACCCCAGAATTCCATCACCCCTCTAACCTCATCCCTACCACTAACTACTCCCAACTCACCTCCCTGTTAGTTGGTCCACTCCCCCACCCGCACCACTGTTTTAGTCAGCCCCCAACAGCCACTTGTTGCTTGTGCCCTGAGCTCAATATATACACCCCTCCACATTCCCCTCTACCCTGTATTTTCGCGTACGTGATTGCCATAAAACTATCAATCAGATTGACATGTTGGCGGGAATTGCTTGTAGACCAGCCTAGTCTGTCGACCAATTTCTGACGATCAGTTACTACTGACTACAAGTTGCACGTTTGGAACTGGCCCATCACTGCAACTCTAAAATCCTGACTTTGCTTTTACTGCGCTGTCGGCATTTTAGAAAATGCCGACTGCGCCCAAGTGAAGCAGGGGTTGTGGGGGTGTCCCCCGCTCTCCTTGATCTCAGTAACGGGAGTCGAGGGTGCGAAAAGAAAAAGATTTCTTTTTAAAAGGACCCAGCAGTGTCAGCACGGCCCCACGTAAGTTTGAGGAACTGATGCTGCAGCAGTACAGGACAGTCGGCGGCGCACACAGAACTCCGCCGCAGTAGAGGTAAGCGGGGGGGTGGAGTATTGCAGGACATGTGGGCAAAAGTGATCTATCTGATCACTGTGCGACGTCGTAATTGGCATCGACATTTTCATCAGTGCAGTTACGGGCTGTGCAGTGATCACATAGATTTGGGAGTTTAACAGGTGACCCAATAACTACTTAGTTGGTTTAGTTGGTCTAAGAATACTGTGTTTGAGCATAGAAGTTAAGAATCACAGTATGTGGAGGTTAGTGGGGGGTCTGATGGGCAGCTCAGGTGGACCATCCAAGGAGTCCTTGGTAGCACTTGGGTGGGGTCCCTTGGGTGTCATCTCAGCAGTGGTGCCCTTTGGGCAAGCTACTTGTGAGAGGACGTCATAAGGAACCCTGGTGTGGGCACGTATCTCTAGCAGTAGACAGTGCGCAGCGACTGGTCCTGGATGAGAGTGGAGGAATAGGTGGGGTGAGGTAGCAGGTAGATGGTGTATGAGAATAATTGCAGAGAAGAATTTGGAATGGGGACTCCAAAGAGGGCAGGTGGGAAATCTAAGAGCGAGCACATTGGGCATGGGGAGCAAATTACAGCAGGGAATTAACTGCATGGGGCGCCAGGCACCAGATCACATAAAGGGCGACATCACAGTGGAGCACCAGGGTCAACTTCAGAGTTTAGTGGAAGGTACTGTGGGATGTCAGGGGGAGATTTACTGTGGAGCAAAATCATAACATTGCAGAAATCATTGAGGGCGGCCAGTGAAGACACATTGCAGTGCAGCACGAGGGTGAAAAACTCCTCTTGGCAGAAGTAACGGTGGGACAACAAATGGCACAATTATACCATAGCTTGATACCATGGACATGTGACCCTAGTAAGTGCAGAGCTCCTACCAGTGACGGCCCTTTCTTCTGGAGGTGCCCTAGGGAAACCAAATATACCTTTGGACACGTAAACATTGAATGTAATCAATTTATTCAGGTTTAAAGCATTATTTTAATAAATACATGTAAATAAACATCAACCGCCAAATTCTTGATTGTTATAGATATTCATCAACAATACTAGCTAGTAATGTGTCACCAATTGATGGTCAAGAAATGAACAAATGAACAAATCACCACTCTATGTAGAACCTAGCAGCAAAAAAACGAATATATACATGACTAAACACATGAATTTGTACTTAAAAAAATCAATTAGGATCGGTAGCGTGTAGTTTCAACACTGTTAGATGTGACTGAGATTCCGATGACTCTGCACTACATGTTTCAATCCGCTATGTGGTTGGTGGGATTTTCGACAATTATACTAAAACACCAGGCAGCAACATCACAGTGAGCCAGCACCTACCATGTGACATCAGGAAGCAAGGTCACACTAGTAAAAAAGGGTGCAAAATCCCAGTTGGGTAACATATGCTGTGGGGCACCAGAGAGAACAATGATAGTGGGGCATCAACACTGTAGGACAACAGGGAGCAACATCACAGTGGGAAACATTTGCTGTGGGACACCAGAAAGCACACTCACAGTGGAGAATAAACACTGTAGGACAATAGGGAGCAAAATCATAGTGGGAAACATTTGCTGTTGGACACCAGAGAGCACAATCATAGTGGAGCATTAACACTGTAGGACAATAGGGAGCAACATCATTGTGGGAACGTGGTTATTGTGCAACACCCGGGAATTAAATCACAGTCAAGCAACGATTATTGACTGTCACCAAAGAAAAAAACTCAGTGTTGAAGAAATGATAGTGGTATACCAAGGGATAGAAAGTACTTTGGGACACCAGGTAGCAAAGTCGTACTATTGTTGCATCAGGTAGCAAAAGCGCAGTAGAGTAATAATGGCATTGCCTTGTCTTACATATATTGAAAACTGAATTTCATGACAACAATTGTGTTTGGTTACAAAGGTTTTCAAAATGAGTTGTATAACATAGCGGATGCGCAACGGTCTATCCGTTAACAACGCTGTTTGCCAGAACAGTAACCCACAGATTGCAGTGTGCACGGGGGCAGTGTTTTGCATGGTTGGTTATGCCAGTTGCTAGTCCTGGGTGGGTGTGTGTGCCAAGTCGTGTCATGACCCTGTGGAAGGCTGAACAGGACTGCAGTTGAGCTTGTACTCAGCAGCTGCTGGTGAGTTTTTGAAGCAGTGGAGTAAGAAGTGTCTCATATTTGGCGCAAGTGCAGTAAAACCCCTCAGCTTAGGGGCAGTAAGGCCTCCATCTAAGAAACATTTTTTTTTTTTAAATGTACCTAAGGTGCGTATTTTAGAAATTACATTTGGATGAACTTAGATTTAAAAGAACTGTTATGGAATTTACAACTGTTCTGAAGGGGAAGTCATTACTCAAATAAATTGAAATACATGAAAATGTTTCAGATACCGACCCCCGCGCCCATTGTCTTGCCCTCATAGCATTCTTACTGCTCCAGTTATGTGAGGCTCTCACTGCCTCATTTTTGCTGCCACGGTTCTAGCACTTTGGGGGTCTCACTGCCATAGCTGCGCCCTGAGTAGTTCCTAGAGGCTCTGTTCTGCCCCAAGGCACAGTCACTGCTTCAGTTCCGCCCCAATGCGTCGCTCACTGCCTCCGTTCTAGCCCTTTGGGCATCTCCCTGCCTTAGTTGCGTGCCCTGTGTAGCTCCTAAAGATTCGGTTCTGCCCCCAAGGCACAGTCACAGCTTCATTTCTGTTCCATGTGGCTCTCAATGCCTACACTGTGCCCCAATGCCGCTCTCACTGCCTACAATGCACTCCAATGTTATTCTCATTGCACACTTTGTGCCCCAAAGTCAATCGTTTTGGCTTTTGTAGTTGTTCATTGACAAATGCTCATGCTTTCATAACTCCTGTCATAAAGTTTAACATTATAATTCAAAATACCACTACTATGACCAGTGACAAAGCACACAAAAAGAATTGGCAAAGCCAGCTTCGTATCTCATTTTTCCAAGTGCATCATATTTTATAGGACTGAAAACTCATCCGACAAGCATTGACATCTGGAGTTGTGCATTGACAAACACATTGATGTAACTTGATGGTGTGGTCCTGGAATTGATGTATGTTATACGGACATAAGTAAAAGCAAAAGGTGATGGTCTGAGGTTTTGAATCAATCATAACCACGGGCACAGCTCTGGGCAACCCTCCGAACCATTGTTTTTCATACTGCCAAGCAATTACAGAAGGTGAAAGCCCATATGCAAATGAGGCTTGATCACACCCCTCCCCCCTGCCCAAAAGGGGCCCAGAGACCCCAACTACACCTCACTGATGACTCCCAAGAAGGCTGAAACATGTCTGCATATGCTTTTTGTAATGGCTTGGCATGTGAAGAACAATGGTCTGGAGGGTTGCCAGGAGCAATGCCAGAGGTTAGGATTCATTGTACACTTCCCAGTCATGAGCTCTTTTGTTGTGTTATACAAACATGTGCATATACATCTGAAAACAAATCAACAAGCATTGGCAATGAGGTTTGACGTGTTTCCACTAACCAAGAAATGTTCCTAGCTGCATAACGCGGTGGTACTTTCAAATCTCAGATTGTAAAGTGCTCTAGTTTGTATTTATTTTTCATTTTATTGTGCTATGGTTCAACATGTGAATTGTACTATTTGAAATGTGAATACATCCATCTAACAAGCATTGAAAGCCAATACATTCGACGTTTGTAGATGTAAATTGGCAAAGAAATGGCTGTGGTTTATATTCTTGTTCATAAGTTGTAATACGATACACAAAAATATGAATGGAAACGCATCAAAAAAGCACTGGCAAAGCCAATAGTTTTGGAATTTTTCGTTTTTCATCAACTAACAAATGTTTGTAGCTTCCTATCTTGTTTCATAAAGTATAATATTTTTCAATTCAAAATACTGCTACTTTGACTAGTGGTGCAGTTCTAAGAACAAGCTTGTTCTTTGTACTACATCATGAACAAAGGAATGCTGGGAGCTTCCTATCTCATGTCATGAAATGTGATATAGTATAGAAACATAAGACTGAAAACTTATACAAAAAGCATTGGCAAAGAACATATTTCTGCTGTCTGTAGTTCTTCATTGACAAACAAATGGTTGTACTTTAATCTCTCCTTGCGTAAGTTATAATATGTTATGCAAACATGTGACTGAAAACACATCTAACAGGCATTGCCAATGCCAATAGTCATGATATTTGTAGTTTTTGATTGATAAACAAGTGGTTGTCATTACATATCTCATTTCTAAAAGCGTCATATGCTATACAAACCTGAAAACATACAAATGAAAATATATTAAACAAGCATAACAAAGCCACACATTTGGACTTTGTCGTTTTTAACTATTAAAGAAATGGTTGTCACATCGTAAATTGGTGGTACATTGGTAACTCAATGTGTGTGGTGTATTATAAAATACACACTTATGACTGCACACTTAACAAGATGAAAGTCAATCATTTTGGCATTTGCAGTTCAGTGACAATGGATTGGTTGCAGCTTTGTTTCTCATTTTGTGAAATGCAATATAATACATATGTTTTTTTTTTATTATTGTGCTTTGGCTGCACAAAGACAACCTGACACAAAGTTATCAAAGTACTGACAACATAGTAAAATGCATTTCATTATATACATAATCTCATGAAAATACAAAATCTTCAAAACATTTATAAACAGGATATACACATGTCCATTAAAAAAAAATCTTTGAAATAAACAAATTTAAATATACACTAACAGACAGTTTGCACCGCTTAATTTTCAACAATCTTGCCTGACTAGAAGGAAATTCACCAAATATCATACACAGTTTACATTTAAATATACACTAACACACATTTTTTACCAATGCATTTTCAACAATCCTGCATGGCTAAAAAATGTCACCAATGCGATAGTTAAAAGCGTCTCATCTCCACTCGAAGGTCTTCCTGAAATTCTACTGTACAGCGTGTCAGGTCATTGTGAACATATTTCCCAAACTACTAAGATCTCTATTTCTGGAGAGCTACGCAATCAATCAATAGATGTTCTTTCATCTGTACCGTTATTTCCATTTTGCAGTGTTCACAATTTCCATATTGCCCGTCCTAGACCTAATCTGCTGTATTTCTCCTGTGGGCTTGAGGTTCAACCTATAGTGAAGAAATTGTTTATGCCAAAATGAATTGGAGAATGTCTTTAAGTGAGCCGGGATAGTTCCCAGAGGTTTGTCACATAAGGATAAGGTTGTATAGAATTGATAGACCTGTACTTTCCCCATAGTCTTCATCCAATCCATTTGAATAGCAATGTTTTAACTAGCCCTGGATTATCAAACAGGTCTGCTGCTGTTTGCCAGATGTCATCAAGAATAGATTCTATTTATTGCTTGAATTATTCATAGGACCATAGGCTATGGAAGTCAGAATGTGAGAGAGATCTTTATTTAATGAATTTCCCGGCTGATCCAGCAAGTTTCTGTAGAGAGCAAGGATCCTCCATTTAAACTAACACTCCATTGAGGCCAGAGCTAGGTCAAATCTATGGGTTGGAATTGGGAGGCAATCAGGCAGACTCAGTACTTTCTTTGTTATTCTGGATTCAACCATCTCCCAATGAATAGTCCTAGCTAGTGAGTTAATCTCCAGGCCATACAGAATCGATGGAACTACTTTAATCTTATAAAAGTTAATTTGCAGAATTACAAAATATGATATACAAACCTAGTAAAAGTCATCATCATCATTATGTTTATTTTGGAAATGCACATGTATACTCCAGAATTTGGAGCTGGCGATGGCAGGGCCAACAGTTTCTGAAGTATTTGAACAGCGTTAACATTAGCGTAACCCCACAACTCCATTCCAAATCTGGCCACCAAGGCCTTCTTGCCTTTATACAGTTTGAGCAGTAAGTCAATTGGTCAGGCTCTAAACATGGTCATAACCCTGGTAACCCCACCAGAGCCTGCTTGAACCACACAGCCTGTTTTGATATGTGGGCGGTGACACAGTAGCAGGCGGGAAATCTGACCTCTAAGTACTCAAAATGATTGACCATGGGGATTACACTGCTCTTACAATGCATGGCCCTGATTTTGACCATGCACCTTCCCTTCCAACAGAACATCACCACTGGTTTGCTGCATTTACCACTAAATCTAGCCCATCCATAAAGACAGCATAGTCAGAAATGAGGGACTGTAGGGCTCTCAGGGTACGTGCCATCAAGACAGAGTCATTTGCATACACAAGAACTGGGAGAGACCGACCACCTATCCTAGTTATGTCAGGAGAAGAGTTTAGGAAGTGTTTATAGAGCCCATTGATATACAGTAATGGTAGGAATGGGGAACTGGCTACACATCCTATCCAGTGGGTATGCAATCCTGAGCCTTGCCCTAAGCTGGCTAATAATAGGTACACTAAGGGTTCACACATTGTCTATTTGGAAAGAATATTTGAGGAGGATGTGATAATATCTCTGAATAGGCAAAATGTGATGGCACTTTTTGATGAGCTGCCACTATTGTGTACCATTGCCTCCAGCGACATTCTGCACGTGGAATTTGTCGATGACCAATATTTGGGTTTAGTCCGATTACATCTGGCTTCAAATAGGATAATATGTATGGTGTTACAGGAAGCTGCATCATTCTTATCAATGGGGTATAATATTTTTGTTTCTCCAGGAGTAACCCTTAGGTGGGATCAGACGACAAGTACACAGATTATGCCATGAGAGGAAGTAAAAAGCGCAATATCATGTATGGAAGTAAAGAATAGGTTTGATCCCATGTCTATCCATTTAAGAGTCGGTGGGATTGTGGAGCACAGTGTACAGCCCTCATCTGAGGCAATTTCTCAAGAAGACTCACCTCGTGATAGGGCCTCTATAGTTAATGCTCAACACACAAACAATGCCCCAATAACTTGGGGTAATTGAGATGTGGGGTGCAATGTTTGAGTTTTGTCTTCTGGAACTCCAGAGGTTTTTTTCTCATATACTACAGTCCTCTACTAGGAAGTTGTTTGGAAGTGATGTGACAGTCATTTTTCTACAGGAAACATGGTTGATGGGGGTAGCAGTTATGGATGGATTTATACTCAAGTTTGTAGGGACACAGAAGGAGATTGGTGGGATTCTGTGGGCTCTGCGACTTAATACTGGAATCATAGTGGAGGAATAGGAGACAGAGTTTCAGGATTTTCAGGCGGTTTGACTGAGCTGGATAGATAATAAGAGGGATGCCCAAGTAAATTGTTTATTGCTAAATATCTATTTGTACACTGTTAAAGTAAAAATTGAGCTATTTATGTCAGTAGTCTCAAAGATATTGGGTAAATGGCAAGAAGGATATATTATAACTTTAGGAGACTTTAACTGTGAATATTTACATTACATTGATTATGTTTCATGGTTACGTTCTGATGCTTGGTTGAAATCGACGGAACGAGGTAAGTATATTAATGGATACCTGGAAGAATGGGGGTTATTCCCATTGAATGGGTTTATTGAAGGTGACAAGTTGACCCAATTTACATGGCACATGAGAAATAAATCCTAAGGTTTGGATCATATTTTTGTGACTAGAGATATGAGAACTAGGTTTAAAAGTTTGATAAAAAGACAAGAACCAAGCTATTGATCACTGCCTACTGAAGCTAGAAACCACAATAATAATTTCACAAAGGCAAAGAGAGTTACCTGTAGCAAAGGATTGAAGGGTGGAGATAGTGGAGAGAAATGTTGCGATAGTGGGGTGGCCACAATTTATCAGTGTGGTTGAATTACACAATTTTACTAAATTTGGCAGGAGGAACAGCTAGTATGGTAATAGCAGTAGTTGGTTTTATAGAAAGTTTACAATTAAGTTGATCAAGGATGACGTAAAGAACATTATGCGTACCTGAATTAGCATTTAATGGAATGTTTTTGATCCCATGGAAAATGGTTTTATTTGAAAGATGAGAATACAATAGTTTATTGATGCGTGTTTTAAGATTGTTATGAATGCATGTGTGTTTTTATATAAATTGTTTATTTATCAAATATTTGCATAGTGTTGTTTAAAAAGGGAAAATAAGATTCCATCAACATCATACATAATACACAATTCTAAAATGTGTTAAAGGTTTGTTTTGCCAAAGAACAATACAAAAAATGATAATTTTACTAATCTGATGGTTTACAACAATGAGGTGTTTGAGGAATTAATTCACCCTGAGAGCTCTACGGACAGGTGCCAGAAAATATTTTAAAGTGTGCTTGTTGAAAGGAAGGACAAAGGAAAGAGTAGGCAGGTGATACACTCCCATGTGTTTGATAACAACGTGAAAGAGAGGAAAAGGGGAATGTGACGAGCGATTAAGGCAAATCATTTCAATAAAAAAACATTGATTCCAGCCGCAAAACAAAAGTTCAAAAATTGGCTTGAATGGTATAGATGGAAAATGAAGGGATCAGAGACCTTTTTGGTCCTTTTTAAAACCTACTGTGGCAGGACAAAATTATATACAAGTGCAAGCAATAAGTGAAGTACAGTGGATTGATCACTTTGGTAGATTTTATGAGAATCCGACTATGGTTATGCATGATAGTTGGAACTTGGAGGGAGCAGACTGGATATTATCATTTACAATGGAAGATATTCTGACACCTATTAAGAAATTTAAAGCTTCTAAGGCCCCAGGGCCAGAAGAGCTAGCAAATATGAGGTTTAAGTCTCATTCAGAATTATGGGAAAAGATATTATTGGAGCCATTCCAAAACATTGGTGCGAGAGAGTCGTATACCTGAATCGTGAAATTTGGCACATATCAATGTGGCGTTCCAGAAAGGTGATAGGCTGAATCATGTTCATTATAGGCCTATCTCCCTGCTCGAGTAAAATCATCTCTGCTCTATTGCTACAGAAACTTCAAGATTGGGTGGCAACTTCCGGCCTAATAGATACATTTAAATCTGGATTCTGAATGGAAGTGGGTACCTCCTTGAAATTTTTTATTTTACACCTGTTATCTTTTCAAGTAGAATGCTAACAGTAAAGAGACAAGTGTGTTTGGACCAAGAGGGTAATTATTCACAACCAATAGCCATGTATTGCAGTCTGAGACAGGGCTGCGTCTTGGCGCCTTATCTTTTCATATTAACGATTTGAAAGAGGCCCTGGCACCTATTAATGCATGTCACCTTACTTGGGTGAGGTATAGATTCAATATATGGCTTAAACTGATCACTTGGTTTTAATTGGGCTTCAAAGAGCATTACATGCAATTGCTGTGTATTTGAATCATTTGGATTTAGAAGTTAATTTACAAACAACGAACATATTAATATTGAAACCACACATTCAAAAAAGAAGACAAAATGTAATTGGATGCTGGGCCAAAACACAATTGTAATCATTAAATGCCTGGGGATTGATGTGTTATCTAAACATCAAAGCAAACAAAAAAATTATCTTCAGGCAAAGTTGTCTGCAAAAGTCATGACTACCTAATTGAAAAAGATTGACAAACTCTTTGGGCGCTTCTCAATAGTCCCAGCTATTACATTTTATAATAAGGACATTTTACCCAAATTAACACATGCTTGCTGAATGGTATTGAGTGGATAAAATAGAGGGACAAATATGGCTGACTGTTTTAGCGCTAGAGAGAGTACCTATATGTGCACTAAGACATTAACTTAGCCTTCTTTTGATTCAATGTCTTATCAATTGGAAAGATTTGCAACTTTTTTGTAAAATTATGAATCTGCCTTTACATACACTTTTTGATGACATTCGTGATTTATTTTTAAACAATTCTTGTAAGGCTTTGCGATATTGGATTGAGGGGTGTGGTAACATCTTTCAGTCGATAGATTCTAAAATGGAAGAATTGATGGAGACCCCTGATAGAATAAAAACAAAACTATAGCACATGGATTGGATTGTAAATAGACAGTGGGCCTCATTACGACCCTGGCGGAGTGGGTTTACGCCAGCGTTATTCGCGGCGGACCCGTCCGCCCTACTACGAGTTTCCGTAGCGCCATGGAGCGTTTTCCGCCTGGTTTTTCCGGGCGGAGAAATCCATGGCGCTACGGGACCTTGTCGTTAATTACGCCACCGTATTTTGAGGTGGCGTAATTAACGCCTTCCCCACTCCCATTATACCCTATGGGGCAAAAATGGGAATGGGGAAGGGTAAAATGGGGAATGGGGATTTACCGCCCCGCCAAGGTCGGAATGGGGCGGAAAATCCGCCAACCCCCATGGCACTATCGGCAGCTTTCCGCCGTGCTCCATGGTGCATTTTGCACCGCGATTTCCGCCAGGGTCGTAATGAGGGCCAGTGTCTTTTAAAATTGTGACTGTTTTATCATGCAAAAATGGATGTGAAGCCTTTTAATGTTTTATCGTACTATTTGATTAGATATCCTTGAAATGATTTTAGATATTGTTTTTTATTAGATTAAAATTAAACTTGTATTTAACAAATTAAGTACTAGGTGCACATAAAAAAAATTGAACAAGTGAATAGATAGTGTAATTTTTGTAAGAAAGTGTTGGAATTGCTAAAACATTTGATTATATATTGTGATGCTCTTAGATTGATGAGGATTTGATGGTTTAGAAATTTTATACATATCAAGATTCACTTGCAAAACCAACTAGTTTGGGTGCAGAATTCTGTCGGGCAACACATTCCATTATCCCTAGCAGTACTAGCGTTTATGAAAGAAACAAATATCCGGAATGGCAATGTGTAAGATTATTTATCTTGTAAAACACAAGATTGTTATGAATTTTCAAAAATATTTTATTGTAGCAGTCATTTTTCCTTTCCTTTAAAATGTATTGTGTGAATGCATTTTAAGAATGGGTTGTTATTTTTGCTATTTTTGTGATCTGTGTAATAATTAGATGTATTGAGATATTATGTAAACATTTTCATTCATGTATTACCTGCAGGTAGATTGTTTTGTTGTGAAAGGTTTTGATAAACCAAATCACACTAATAGAATAAATAAATAAACAATTCATCAAAGAAGTATTGTCAAAGCCAATATGTTTGGACTTATAAAGTGTTCATTGACAAACAAATATACCTTTAAATCTCATTTAGCAAAATGTAAAATAATATGTGTACATGCATACATATGAATGAAAACTCAGCTAACCGGCATTATCAAAATCAATGATTTATGTTTTTGTACTTGTTCATTACCAAATAACAAATGTTTGTAACTTTGCATTTATTTGTGTGAAGTGTAATAAGCCATATGCACAAACAAAACACTGAAAACAAATCTAACAAGCATTGGCAAAGCCAATATTTTAGACGTGTGTACGTGTTCATTGACAAAGAAAGGGTAACTCTTTTTTATAAAGGTGAATATGTTATTCGGACAAGTGAACATACAATTGAATGACTGAAGTTTATCTAACAAGCAAATGCAAAGCCAATAGTTTGGGAATTAGATTGATACTTAACCCTAGCCACACATAACTACCATTAGCCTATGCCAACATACGCACCACCATCCAAACATACCCACCAAGAGTCTATGCCATCATTCGCAATACCATCCACACATACCCACCATCAGCCTACATGCCATATGCACTCTATGCCACAATCCACATGTTATATGCCACTTACAACCACCCTTTCTCGCAATCCCCAACCTCTGTCACAATCTACACCCATCCACAATGGCAATACCATTTGCTACAATCAGTCACACAATGTACACCCTTTCAACCAATCCACAACCTACTCTCCAGTCCTCATGCATCATGTAACGCAATACCCTTCACCACAAAATGGTAGCATCCTCCTATGCTGAAACCTCTGTCAGGATGGCCATTTGGAATAAGAAACATGCCTCTGGATTTTACTGCGTTATTTTATTTGTGAATCTAGCTGTTGAATAACAGGTACACAAAAAAAAAAGAAACCCTTAGTATCGCGGAAAGGGAGAACCATCATTCAAAAATACTTTAGGCAGTTTTGTATTGGTCTGAAATACTTAGCATGTCCCACCACCCTGGGTAGGTAAAGCTCTGTAGCAGTCGCATCTACGCCAATTAGTCTTTTGGTGCATGTTTCCCAACGGGAGGTGCCAAATCCCTTTTTTCGGAATTGCTTTGAGTTATAAATCTGTGTTATGCCCCGGAAACATTCCGGTTCCAGGTTAGGACCCTGCCATTGGAAGTGTTGCTTGGATTATATGGCTGGGTTCATCCTCATTTCTGTCCAACATCTCTGGTCCCTTGGTAAAAAGTGAGGCAGCTGGGAAAGCAGAGTTTAGTTTGTTTGTGGCATCTGGACCATGCTCCAGGCCAACCCTCTTGGTCCCTTGGTTGGTCCTGCCCTCCTCGTAACCACTTCATGCTCTCGTACCTCATCCCAACTTGGGCTCACCCCCTTCATATCAGGGATTATTGATTTATTGTTTATTGAGGTGCAACTGTACTCTAGGCTGAGGGAAGACAGGTGATTTGTCAGCCTCTTATACCTCCTATGGGTGTTGGCCTCAGGAGACTGGGGCTACAATAAAAGGGTCAGCCATCTTGCATTGTATTTGGCCAGCCGGGGTTACTCGGATAGTTGGTGAGTCACCTTTTCTAATTTTGAACTGATTTGGTAACTGAGTCTGCAAAATTGCTTCTCCGTGAGTCTATGTTTGCTCTTTGGAGATCTGTGAGGTGGTGCATTGCCTCTGGGGCATTTGACAAAGTTGTTTCTGCATTCTGTGGCTTGTGGAACCGACTTCAGGTCCCAAGCTTTCTGGGAATGGAACTATCTCACCAATTTGAAATGCACGGTCATGGATTTCTTTGCAAGTGTGTGGTGTCTGCAGGATGTATAAAGACACGTGCGTTACCGGGGTATTGTTGCTAGCAGTGACAAATCTCCACAGTCTCTAAGGACCCATTAATGGGCCTACCTGTATTTTATGAGGGTCAGAGGAGTGCGGGATTGTGCGACTGGTAGTTGCTTCGTGGCAGCCCCCTGATAAACGAACATGCTGCAGTGTGCGGTCCTAGAGGTTCCCCCATGCACCCCCTGAGGCTTTCATTCTATAGTGTGAGGTGGTACCCGGACCCTGAGAGGCTGGCACTGCCTCACTTGCAGCCAGGCAGGAGAGCTCGTCACACCTCCACAAAAATAATATAAAGCAGGCAAAACGTTATTTGTTGAAAGTTAACCTCACTACCTATGAAAAGAAAACACTCTACACATTTGGAAAATACCACAGCTAAGGATGCTATAAGCAGTGAGTGTAAATGACATATTGATCAAAATAAATACAGTCTCTCACAATAATACAAATGAAACTCACACCACTACTTTGCAACACTGACTTTAAATATAGTGTAACAGCACTGGAAATGGAAAACATTTATTGGGGAACAGTTACTTTTTAGGAGAGGTGGGGCTTTAGGAAGGAGGGAGTGGGCCAAGGGGCATGCCCCCCCCAGGTTGCACAACACAATGGGGGTTATTCCGAGGTAGGAGGTAAGGGAAAAATTATGCCGGTAAAGTATTACAGGTATCCCTTACCGCTACGGGCTATTCTGACCAAACTGACCGCTATTTACGGCACCGTAAAGTATGATGCCGTAAATAGCGGCCTAGGGTCGCGTGCGCGACACACCATGCCGATATTAGCGGCATGCCGTAAACCAGAGCTGATCCCAAGTAATGCGAACATGCAAATAACGGCCTCCTGAAGCCCGAAAAGTACCTTACCGGCATGCAGTAAATACCGGCATCTCAGAGAAGGTGTTAAGAACCCTGAGCAGTGTTTCCAAGAGCCACAGTTTCACACAATCAGCACAGGTGGAGGCAATGGAGTCAGGCACAGCACAAAAGGAGCACACCTACAGACCACACCCCCCCCACACCAAGATGATACCAATAGTAGTAGCATTACTGGAGCTGGAGGCCCTCTTGCAAGGCAGCAACAACAACAGCAACAACCACAGCCCCCACCACAGAGGATACACAGGAGGAGAAGGAGAGTGAGACAGGCCCAGCATGCCCACCAGTGCAGCCACCGTTACCACGCCGGAAGCCCCCAATCCCTCGCATCAGAGCCAGTCCTTTCAACCTAACCCCTGAGCAGATCCACACCCTGTACCGGCTTGACCGTGACACCATCACCACCATAGTGGACCTGATACATAACAACATAATGAGCCTCATAGAAATACGCACCGTCATCCCCAATCTACTGAAGGTAGTGTCTGTGCTCCACTTCCTTGCCACAGGCACCTACCAGCACACAGTGGGGCACATGCATGGCAAATCACAGCCCTTATTTTCCCGGATACTGAACCAAGTGATGGATACCCTCCTCAAGCACACAAGGGACTACATATCCCTACCACGGACTCCCCAGGAGATACTTGATACAAAAGTTGCCTTCCATGCACTGGCAGGCATGCCAACTTTTATAGGTGCCCTCGACTGCACCCATGTGGAGTTGGGGGTCCCGCATGCCATGGAGGTGACGTATCGCAACCGCAAGCAATACCACTCCATCAACGTGCAGATGATATGCAACGCGAGCAATATCATCACACATTGCTATGCCCGATATCCAGGATCAACTCATGACTCTTTGGTCCTGCGGAACTCCACGCTACCACACTATATGGAGCGACATGCAGGACGACGTGCCTGGCTGCTTGGTGAGTTGCCTGATTGGCCCATGGCAGTGCATCAGGATTATGAGGTGGGTGCCTGCATACTCCACCTGGGTGGGAAGGGGGGATGCATACCCCACCTGGGTGGAAATGTTGACGCCAGTCCACGATGTGCACCTCACCGAACACTGTGCCCCACAGCCAGTGAAACGGCACATGACTACCAAATCCCACAGTGACGAAGTAAGGCTGACACCTAACACCACATGACTAACAGGTGACCAGGCCGCATCCCACAACACATGCACCACTCATAGGCGGCCCTCACACAGGGGAGCCATGTTCCGGCGGTGCTGGGAATGGAGGGACCGACGCAGTGGGCTTGTCCGTGTCGAGTTACTGGTCGACGGGGGGTCCTCATGCTCAGTCTGTTGTGAAGGACGTGCAGCCTCCAGGGCACCGGCAATGCGTCCGAGGACATCACATAGAAGGTTGGTGCTGTCCGTCCCCACCTGCCGCATTGCCCTTAATTCCTCCCGCCACTCCTCCCTGCCCTGCCGATTGTCCTGAATCAGCTTGGTGATGAGGGCGGTGAGTTGCGCTGCACGCTGCGTGTCAGCCGATGGTGTGTCGTCCCTGCAGGGGATTGTGCTGCCATGACCTGGCAGGGCTTCGCCTGGGGGACTGGGCACAGGATTGGCTTGTTCCTGTGATGGTCCACGGGCACATTGGCCAGGTGTGTCTGGCTCGCCCGAATCGCTGCATGAGACCTGTGGGTAGGTGCTGGCCTCTGGGGTGTGGACGACTGAATATGTGTCCTCCTCTGCCGCTCCACAGGTGGAAAAGGGGCTGTCAACAGATTCCAGGGGGGCTGTGGCTGCCACCTCCCCAGCGACGCTTGACTCCTCCGACCTTGGCGTTGCCGATGTTCCTGGTGCCAATGCAGGGAGGGGTGGGGGTGGTGCACCCTCCATGGACCTTGCAGGAGCAGGTGTTGCGTTGCCCTTCCAGGTGTGGTCTTCCTGGCTGGGAAACGGCGGACCCTGCCTTTGCCCGTGGAGGTGGTGGGACAGCTGGTCTCGTGGTCCTCGCTGTCACGCTCACTGCCTGTGGGGGTAGAAGAGAGGGACAGCATGAGTGATGATTTGGAAGACAACTTTCATACATGGCTACATTCACATATTCAGTCATTTGGGGGTTATGGACAGTTGGGTATGCAACGGCACTACATTCAAATTATGGGTGGGATATTCATGCAGGTGTCGGTGTCACTCATGTTGGCCGGGTACTGTGCTGTCTGACTAGCACACTGTCCACAACAGCTGCCCAGTGTGCCTCATGGGATGGGCCACTTTGTGCAGTATGTGCAATGTGCGTTAAGCCCTTGCACATGGAACTTGCTTGGGTCGCAGTTGCTTTGGCATGAATTTAAGGGAGGGGGACACCATGCCGTGACTCCTTTGCCAGGCCTTTCAAGTGTATATCATGGCATTGGCAGTGTTGACTTTGGACACTCACCTCCATCAGCGGACGACGGTGCCCCACACTCCATGTTGCCGACCCCTTCAATTGATTCTTGGCTGATCAAGCCAGCACACGTCTCCTACCAATGGCATCAGTTTCATGGGGGAACTTGGGCCCCCTCCGGTCTCCTGGGCCTGGCTGTGGTTTGCCGAGAGGATGCTCCGCACTCTCAGCCGCAGGTCGTCCCACCGCTTGCGGCAGTCCTTGAGGTGCGGGGGGTGCTGAAGACTGCGCTCACCCTCTGGGCCACTAGTGCCCAGATGTTTTTCTTCCTGAGCACCGGCTCTCTCTGCATGTCTCCGCTGAAGACGATGTCGGCATGCTCCTCGAGGGTGTCCGCCATGATCTGCAATTCATTGGGGCTGAAGCGCTGCTTGCGGAGCCGGTCTGCTCCCTTCTTGGGTGCTTTTGACATTCCTTGTGCTTCTGTTGGGCTTTTCCAAGGTTCACAATGGACCCCGGGGTCCTGCCTGGTGAGGATAGCAATGGATTGTGTTTTTAAAGATGGACGCCGCGCTCCTTCCCGTTCCTGTGCAATGACGCTATTTCTGGTTCTGCTATTAAGCGGTGGCCGTAATTTACGGCAGCTGTAATTTACGGCCACCGTTATTTACGGCCACCGCTATTGCCGCTTTACTCTATGGCGGTAGTGTTATGTACGGTGCGCTTCATGCCGGTAAGGACTTTTTGGGGCCCTTTTGCGGCATGGTGCTAGGTACTTTACCGGCATGGCGCAAAGCTTGCGCCCGCGAAGTCGTAATAGGCTGCTTTTAGTGGTCTATTACCAGCTCAGACACGGCATTTGCTTCATGCCGGAAATGACTGGAACTTACCTCCAAACTGAGGGCAGTATCTCTATATAGATCCTAATCCTGTTGATTTGCATAAAAGCAAAGAGCATTATGGGAACATCATAATGTGCACAATTTTAAATGTTAAACATGTCTTATAGTGATTCAATAAGAAAACTGTTTAAGCGAATAATGGACTCTTCTGTTTTTATTGGTCACAATATTCACTCTAATAAAGAGATGTCTGTAAAATGCAGGCAGTTTTTGAATGTGTACTTCGTGTTCTGAATGCTTGTTGAAAAATGGGTTGGGTAAGTTACAATGAGCAAACTGCTTTCAGATGACTCACCACCCACGCCAGTTCAGAATCTAGGAGAGCCCTGTTTGGGACCTCCTGGGCCTGGCAGAGCTGTTCGGCCCATTTCTTGCACTGTAAAGAAGATAATGGGAGCGAATGCGCATAATCAAATCACTTAACTCGATTGTTGGGTATTAGATTGCAAATGGGCGTTAGATGAATTTAATGTGATGAGGGGAATTTTAATTGTTCAATGTATATTACGATTTGCAATTATGAACTGTAATGGGTAACAATGAATGAGATCTCATTTGCTAAGACTGAAGGAGCACCAAAATGATTTTTAAGTTTTTTTTAACAATGATCAACAATTATGATGTTTAGATTGAATTAAATGGCTGTGTAATTGTCTTGATGTATACATGTTTGTTATATAGCACATATACAATACAAACAGGAGTCTAGCATATATGGGGAGAGCCGCTGTGTTTCTTGCTCTGGGGAAGGTCTGTGTGGAGTACTGTGCTCTTGGGGCAGAACTCAGCCTTGTGGCCTTCATATTTGATGCTGAGAAAGCATTCCTTTTACTCTGCAGGATCCCGGGTTAGGGGCTTGATTTGGGCTGCCTTGCAGTGAGGAAGGCAGGACCTGTGGGTTTTGTCTGGGGCCTGCAGAGTGGCCATCATCTCCCCTAAGCCCAGGAGGAAGTTGCTGGAGCCCCCCTACCCCACCCCCCCAGCACTAACATCATACCCTTCCTCTGTGATCCACTCAAGAGTCGTTTCCGGCCTCCTAATTAACTTCGGGCGATACAAACCTCCCCAACGCCATCAGCTTGGGAAGACGCTGCAAATCCCATGGTAAGCCGTCCGCTGCCTTTCATATCAGCACACATTGGGTTTCCTAGTTACAGGCAGTCCACTCCGCTGCTGCCTTTTGTCGGGACTATCTTCAGTTTTTGAGGGTAAGGGTTAGTTAAGGAACATGATTCCAATCTCACAAATACCTTTTGGGACTCCCTAGGGCTGGACTAGCACCCTGAAGCCCCCTTAGCCATAAGATTTAGAAATCCCTCTACGATGAGGGGATCACTGTGCAAGTGTTAGTCCAGGTGCATTCTGGGTCTTGAAGTCCAGTGTGCGAGTTTGTAGTGTTTCATGTATTTTATCAATGCTAAGGAAATGTATTCAAAGAAACGGTGCTTTTCCCTGGAGTGACACCACTGCCTCTCAGCCTTCTAGCCTGGGCAAAGCACAAGTGTAGTACAAAAAGCACACTGGATTGTACACTGGCAGATGAGGAGCAGGTGCAAGTGGATCTAGGTCACTTGACCTAAGCCCCACCCACATGGCGCTTTCCAGGTTGCCACTCTTTTTCCCCACTTAGCAAGCCCCACCCACCTGGTGCCTTCCTTGTTGCCGCTCCTTTTCCTTACTTAAGGAGCCCACCAGCCTCTTTTCCTTTGCAGATGGGGAGCATGTGCAAGTGGAGCTAGGCCACCTGGCCTAAGCCCCGCCCACCTGACACCTTCCAGGTTGCCGATCTTTTTTCCCACTTAGCAAGCCCCGCCCACCTGATGCCTTCCTTGTTGCTGCTCCTTTTTCCTACTGAAGGAGCCCTCCAGCATCTTTTCCCTTGCAGATGGGGAGCAGGTGCAAGTGGAGCTAGGCCACCTAGCCTAAGCCCCATCCACCTGACACCTTCCAGGTTGGTGCTCTTTCTTCCCACTTAGCAAGCCCCACCCACCTGATGCCTTCCTTGTTGCTGCTCCTTTTTCCTACTGAAGGAGCCCTCCAGCCTCTTTTCCTTTTCAGATGGGGAGCAGGTGCAAGTGGATCTAGGCCACCTGGCCTAAGCCCCGTTCACCTGACACCTCCCAGGGTGCTGCTCTTTTTCCCCACTTAGCAAGCCCAACTCACCTGGTGCCTTCCTGGTTGACGCTCTTTTCCCTACTTAAGGAGCCCTCCAGCCCCTATTCCTTTGCAGATGGGGAGCAGGTGCAAGTGGATTTAGATCACCTGGCCTAAGCACCACCCACCTTCTTAGCCCTGCCTCTTCCTTCCTGCTCTTGACTCTTAGATCAAGGGCGTCTCTCGCCCGGCGTTCACAGCAAAGGGCTGACGTAGAAAAGGGCAATTGCTGTTTGGACCAGGAGGAGCCTGGAGGACCCAGGGCCTGACCCCTTACTCAGGCAGCAGGTAAGCATGCACTAACATGTGTTTACCCCCTATGTCCTCACATGTCATCCCCACCCCTTATGGTCCCCCTGTGATATTCCCTTGTGCCCCCTCCCTTCTCGCACATAGATGTTGCCTGCTTTGCTTGATTCTTCTACCCACCCCCCTCCAGCCTACTTCTGCTGGAGTCTGTCCAGATACATTCTGGTTTCGCCCATCACCATCTTGTGGCCAATGCTGGATTTGACTTTTATGGACTTCATTGATTCACGGTGCTTCACACTTTCTCAACTCTCATGCTGGACTTCCTTTGCGTCTTGTACTCCTGGTGGCCCTGAATCATGCTGTTCCGATCTTCATCTTGTATCCTGGCTTACAACATTATGTGTTGCTACTGACTTCTGCAATTGTATTTGCTCTTTCCTCTTGCTTCTCCACTCTTTTTGACTGCTTACCCTCCTTTTTCTCTCCTCCTCTCCCTTGCTCCCTTTTCCTATCTCCTCCACTCCTCCCCTTACTTTTTTATATGCACTTAGTCTATCAGAATTGTCCCTGGACCTAGTATGATCGCAACCTTGTCTGTCTCACCCCCCTTACTTGCCCCCCCCAGCACTATCTGAAATGTCGTCAGGCCGAGTACGATAGTTAATTTCACCTCCTTAGTGTTCATGGCCTGTAAGAATGTAATTGTATTTCCCCTTGTTCTTTCCCTTGCCTTGAAGCACTTTGAAACACATTGTGCAAAGGCGCTATATAAATAGACTATCATATCATATCATTCCTACTCATATAACCTGTGCCTTTATTTGGTTATATGCTCTTCTAAATGGATGTTTGTAGTTTCTTCTCTTTTATATTTAGAAGTATTTTGGATAACCTATTTGTTTGCACCACTTGCCCTTCCCTTCTTTCTTGTCCTGGTTCTAGGAACAGATGCAGAAATGCAGCTATAACAAGGCTGGTGACCCCGAATGCCGGCAACTTTCCACCGGCAGGTTAATAGCTGCTTCGCCTCTGTGGCATACCTGCCTAGTCTCCGGGTTTATCCCGGAGACTCCAGGGAGGAGCGTGGAGTCTCCAGGATTTCCAGCTCATCTATTAACTCTGCCCACACCTTGATGTGATTGGCTACAAACAGACCGATAGTAGCCAATCACATGGGCAGATGAGTGTACATCTCGCTCAGATTGGTCATTTGACTTCGATTTTTATTAATGTGGGCAGCGTGGGTGGGTGATGTCTCAGGGAAAATGGGCGGGGTGTCCGATGACGTCACCCTCCAGCTTTTTCTTTAGCAAAGGTAGACAGGTATGCTCTGCGAGTTGGCAACGCACTGAGAGGGTCTCTTCTGGTGGCACTGCCAAGGAGCTCTTCTTACTTTACAGTGTGTCCCCTCTAGCACCCGGTCTTTATTGCCCCTCTCCCCACTTCTCCCTTTCCCGATCATGCCCCATGCCCCTCCCTCTAATTACCCTCCTCCAACAAAAAGGCTTACCTTTACCCGGGCCTCCACTCCGGCGTCTGTTGCCCATTGGTTTCTGGGCCACTAGTGCTCACACAGCATTTTCTGGCACTCTGGCATTCTTCATGCCATGGCCCTGCTGCCAGGATTCTGCGTGCCTGCATTCAGCCCCCATGCTGCAGACCTGCCCCAATGCCCCTTGATGCTATCGCGCCAAAATCACTGGCAACACATGTCTGGCGTTGCTTGTGCTGGCGGGGCCAAGCAGTTAATTCTGGAATACTTCATTTGGGGAAGAGAGTACCGTATGGTCCGGCGTATAAGACGATTGGGCATACAAGGCGACCCCCAACTTTTCCAGTTAAAATATAGAGTTTGGGAAATAGCCGCCCTATAAAATGATACCCGGCGTATAAGACAACCGCCGACTTTTGAGAAGATTTTCCTGGGTTAAAAAGTCATCTTATACCCTAGAACATATAGACTTATTAGGAAATGGTGGCCAGTGCATGCAAAGGCAGACATGAGCTGACACACGTGGGATGCAATGCTGCACACAGGAATACCCATTAGTGAGGAAGTATTGGGCCTAGCATTTTCACCCGTCACTTTTTGCTTTTCTCAGTTTGTCTATTTTTCTTCCTGAACTGTCCCATTGCATTTTCTTGTTCTTGTTTCCTTTCGGCATTTGCTGCTTTGGAGTTGTGATGCCCTAGATCTGCCCGGGATGTGTCTTAACAGCACTCATTTTTCATGTTTTTTTCTCTCTTATTGACTCCAGCGTAGAATTGGATTTGTTGTTGTGCTGTGATGTTTCCAGTGTGTGTAATTGCTCCCAGGGCTTTGTTTATTGATACAGCTCAGCGCGTGATGCGTCTGCATCTGCGTGTGATGGTCGCCTGCAGTAGATACCGTGCATTACTCACAGGCATGTTTATGTGGAGCTCTGAAGCCGACATCTGAGTCAGAAACTGATGTCATGTCAGTTGCACGTCAGTGATTTATTGCAATCACTTCAGTTTTCAAAAAGGAAGACACATAGTGCAGACTCTCCAATGGTCCTACTCGATCGTGGGATTTAAAAACATATATCTTTCTGAATCATTCTAAAATTCTTCCCTACTAATTTCTTATTTTAATTTCATACATTGCTCTTGCAATCATTTAATTTCAATAATAGGCTTTGGATTTCATGTTGCTTTTCACTCTATTTTAATATCTGTCCTCTTTAGAGTTGTATGGGGCTATGTGATATTATTTCTTTTTTTAAAGAAATTCCTGTTGATGTAGCCTCAGCACCTAGGGCATCACGTCGCCCACCCACGCCACCTGACTTGTTAGATTCTGTTCACCCCTCTCCCGCCCCCCCGCATTCTGTACAGCTGTACCCCTCCTCTGTGCCCCGCAGTATCCTACCCCCCGCTGTATATCTGTTCTGTTGTTAAATCGGAAAAGCACTGCGGTATGCATCTGTACTGTTGTATACCTCTGTATAGCGCTCCGTTAATCATCTGTACTGTTGTATACCTCTGTATAGCGCTCTGTTATGCATCTGTACTGTTGTATACCTCTGGGAAGCACTCCGTTATGCCTGTGAAGCACTCTGTTATGCATCTGTACTGTTGTGTACCTCCTTGGAGCGCTCCGTTGTGCATCTGTACTGTTGTACGCCTCTGTGAAGCGATCCGTTATGCATCTGTACTGTTGTATACCTTTGTATAGCGCTCAGTTAATCATCTGTACTGTTGTATACCTCTGTATAGCGCTCCGTTATGCATCTGTACTGTTGTATACCTCTGTGAAGCACTCTGTTGTGTTTCTGACTATCTGGAAGCTCCTCAAGACTTTCCTTTTCACCTCCTCCTCCCACCTCTCCCTCCCTTGTAATTGGTACCAGGGCCCTCATGTATCCTTCAGGGTCTTGGCCTCCGCCTCCCAAAACGACTCCATCCTCTGCCCACTCCTAGGACTTGCCTTTGGGTGCCCTCTGGCCTGTGCTGTCTCACAGGCCTGCACTTATTATTGGCAGTTGACCACTCTCATCGAGTGATCTCTGCCAGGCACTTAACAACTGCTTGTAACTTACTTCCCAGCACTTGCTCAGTGGAACTCCTTACACTTACCCCCTTCCCTCGTCCCTTCTCCCTCTCTGCACTTGCACGTTCTGAATGCTCACAAGGGCTAGTCGAACCACTTCTTTCTCTTCATTGTTAGTATATTTGCCTTTTGTTCCCATGTTGCCTCTCTGCTGCCCTGTGGGCGCTTTGAAACACAATTTACTTGTTGTATAAGCGCCTTACAAATGCACATTAAATAAATAAATAAAATACATAAATACATCTGTATTGTTGTTTACCTCTGTAAAGCACACCATTGCTTCTCAAAGCGAGGTCCGCGCTCAATGAATACCATGATAATAATGTAGCCCCGCCCCCAGAAGGGGAGTGGACCAGCTCTCCCAGATTTCTGCCAAACCTACACAGGCTTTAGTGAAGGGAGCTGTTTTATTTAGGTATTTGTTCAGAAAGACATTTGTCAAGTACATGTTCTCCCTGCAGAGGCATTATTATAAAGTCAATTTAACAGGTTTGGCTCACCAGCGTGTTGGAACGTTGAGGATCACATATTGAAAATGCATAATTAGGCACTTAGAAATGGCTTCCAAAAATTCTTTTTAAAAAAGGAATAGGCAGAACTCTGAAATTCTGCCAATAGGCCTTGAATTTTGTTGATCAGAAAGGCAAACAAAAATGGCAGTTGTGGGTGAAGTCCATAGCACAGAAATTCTCAAGCCTAGTGATTTCGTTAAATGGCGCAACTCGCTCTGCGACAACACGCTTCTGATCAGGGGCTCACAACGAGGACACCCGCAGTATGATTTTGTATGTTTAATAGCTATGTATGCTTATTTTAATTAAGGGTAATTGTGGCTGAAATTATAGTTATCAGCCTCTATATTTAACTTTTCCTGGCACCGCATTCTGAAGAATCTAACTGCTGCATTATACATGACAAGCTGTCAAATGTGCAGGCACGTGTAGTATAATGTATTCCCTGAGAGAAGAGTGAATACTGGATTTGTGTTCATTCAAATGCAATAATAAATACATTTTCCAGGGCATTGTGAGGTTCCTTGTTTCTAAGCGTTCCCATTTTTTGGGATAGGTATTGGTCGTGAGGCGCAGGCTCACACACATTTGGTCAAGTGGGGAAATAAGGATTGGTATCATTCGCTTGTTCTTCTGCCACAAATGTAGCCACCAGACTACATAATCTTCCCTGTGTTAATTGGTAATGGGCAGTGGTCGAAGTGAGCGGGAGTGGTCGGGAGTGGTGCTCCAAAACTTTTTAAAATTACCTTTTACAGCTCCTATACTTTTTTATTAAAAAAAACTGTTCCGGAATGGTTTCGTTTTAAAATAAATGTGTAGGAAGAAGTTGAAACCTTCACTTTCAGTGCACTGAACATTCCCTTAAACAGCAGGTGCAAGTGTTTGGGGGGGGTGGTTTGTGTGTGGGAGGGGTTGTTTCAATGGGGTTTGTGGGGAGCAGGGGCAGGCCATCAGGGAACATAGTTCCACTACTTCTTTTTGTACACTTCGACCTCTGGTAACGGGTATCTTTGTAAACAAAATGGTAGCGTCTGAAAATCAAGGATCTTATGAGTGAAGTAGGCAGACCTACAGATAAGGGCCATACTGGTAGCAACTTCTATGCTCTACAAATAGGCAAATACTCCCCCCAAAAAAGGGAGTAAAAATACTGACAACAAAAAATAGACACAAACTTCAGATATGATTAATCAGTGGTGCCCACAGAGCAGTGCAATGAGAAGGCGCTCCTTTTACTGCCTGATCGGAGTGTGGAATCAGAAAAAATACAATATTACGGCTGTTACGCCAAGCAAAGGAAAATACACCGACACGGGCTTGTAAAGATTCCCAGAATCTTTATTACAAAACTGAACAGTATTCAATAAAGTACACAAATAGCTATTTGGCCGTCAATACATCACAGAGACCACCAGCAGGGTTCAATGTGAGCAGTGAACAGAATTGCCTAGCTCTTACAGGTTAATCATACACTGGGCTAGGGTCGCGCCAGGTTCACTTTCCTAATTTACATATCTCGTGCATGCGGTTTACTTTTGAATACATTTACTAACACACTCCATTATTCTTTAATTTAACATTTACACTCTTTACATGCTGGTTTAATACAGACCAAACAGATGTTTCACATATTATATTCGGATAGCATTACTGTTCTTGTATACTTGTAGTTTAAAATTGCTAATTCAAGTAATCCCCTGCTCCTGAGGTCAACAAAGGACAAGGTCTACATGACCCTAACATGTAGCCTGAAGGCAGGTTGGACATTAACTATCCTACAGAGGTTGGAGAGGTTAAGGCAAGAACAAGGGCACACGAGACGGCCATTTTAGATTACAGGATGACTTTGTACAAAAACCCCAAAATGGCGGTTCTAACCTAAAATGGAGGCTTAATTCAAGATGGCGGCTTACATCGATTTCTAAGGTCAAGACCTTGCCGTAGAGAGTTATTTGCGTACAATTTTAAGCAACTTGGCGTAGGCCAATATACAAACATATTATAATACTAGGCATAATTTAATATCCGGTTTGACAGGAGGCGGAACGTTAAGGTAAAAATGATATCTTTAAATTAGCATGAATTACTATGGTTGGATTATGAAAACATATCTATTTTGCAGACATATGTATTTTTACTTGCCTGAAAAGTACTGCATTGTGAATTGGAATTACAGGGTTTACTAACTAGGTTGTTACATTTATATGTGCACCCGGGGAAGGGCGCTGAGCCAATCAGGTGGCTGGAACAACAGGCGAGAATACACATTCCCTTCCCTGCGTGGTGCCATCTTTTTCTTTTTTTTCCAATATGGGGAGGGAAGGAGTATCTCCTTTTAGCCTCCCCACCACTCTAGCCCCCCAAAACAAAACAAACCCCTTCCCCACTCCCTCCCTCCCCACTGCTGTACCAGAGCTTTATGCTGCAGACCTGATGCTCCTCCTGCTCCCGGCTGCTGCCATAGAAATGGAAAAGGGACTAAGTCCCTTTTCCCTATCGAGACGTCCATCTTCGTTGTTCTTTTTTACCCTTGGGAGATTGGCATAGTTTCTGCAACCAATCTCCTGAGGAAAAAAAAAAAACAATTTGCACCACAGGTAAACCCCAGCATGCAAATGGCTTTCACCCCCTCAGTTGGGGGCGGGCATTGCTTTTAACGGCCCAAAGCCCTCTCTGTGGCCCTCACTTTGCTCAGGCCTACCTGGGCTCGGGCTGGTATGCCGTTGAAGGCCATGTGCACCCCCCCCAACAGCGGCGTTGAAAGCCATATGAATCAGATACGACATTGAGGTGTCAACGCCAGAGGATCTCAATGCACATCTCTGGAGGTTGTGAAGGGTTCCATGAATCTTCCTTGGGAATTAGAATTATTCCTTTGGCTAATATTGCCCAAACCTTTACTGGGAACAGTATATAGTCTGTGCACTGCCACATTTTTGGTGCACTGGACAGCGTCGGACACAGTCAGCATCTCGCTGATGCCTTATGACAGGGGACTGCAACCTTTGGTTCTCTAGATGTGTTTGACTACAACTCCATTCAGCCCTAGTCGATATAGTGAATGGTGTAGGATCATGCCAGTCTATGTCCAGACAACTGGAAAGCCGCACAATGGGGATTTAAATGTCTGCCATCTGCAAGCCCATGCACTGTTTTGCTACACATCTCAAAGTCATCTGCTGCCGGCCCTTCTCTAGAGCCAACTGAGTCACAGATCCTGCACCACAGCTAGCCTGCATCCTTGTGCCCTCTTCTGTGCTGGCCTCTCGCGGCTTTGCCCTTCTTATCCTTCCAACATCTGGAGCCTTTTGTACTGCTGAAAATAAAGCCTGCTGTTGGTTCTTTTGCCCTCCCTGCAGTAGCTTTGTGTGTGCAAGATTTTTTTCATTTGGTCATGGGGTTCCCTGAGCACATCCCTGGTGCTTTCTCGGTGTGTGAGGCTGTGTGGAGCATGGCCCTGGGTGTCTTCCGGCCTTACACGTGGCAATCGATGGATCAATGTACTTAATCTGACAAGGAGCTTTGCAGGGTGTGGGGAGACGGGATAGCCACGCAAGGGACTTTCATGAGCTATTATACTGCAGCAGAGCTCCTTAGTGGGCAAAGGAGTCTCGTTTTAGGTGATGTTAGTGTTATTTTAAGTATGCATTGAGGCTGTTGCGGTGCCATTTATAGTCTTTTATGAATCTCATCCTAGTTGGCAAGGCTACATGAAAGTCACTCTTCCGGTTGTATTGTCGCCAGCATTTTACTTTAATTTGCCAGCTTGCTAATTGAGGAGGCCCAGGTAGTCCATCAGGTTCCAGACTCTTACTGCTTTGATATGTTTTATTGCATTCAGAGAGGAGTGCAGGGGTGTTGCTAGGTCTGAAAGTAGTTCAGGGGCTATGCTAATGTCAGGAGTGTCAGGACTCAGGGCTTGCTAGCCTTTTGGTTGTATCAGGGGCTACAAACAAAAGACCGGTAGCTATAGCCCCCAGCCCCTACCTAGCAACGCTTCTGAGTGATGTTCTGCGGCAGGCTTTAATTAATTGTTATGAGCAATCTGCCACTCTTAACAATTGAAAGGATTGGGTCTCTAGGCCCAGCAGGCACAGGACCCACGTCTGGGCTTACCCGTCCCACTTGGGGTGACTAAGCAAAACAAAAGAGGTGATGGGTGGAAGGTTTAGAATCATTCTTAACCTCAGCAATGGCCAAGCTACTCCTCAATGATGAGGCCCAATGAGGCGGAAACATGTTTGGGGATGCCTGTGGTCACCTGCAGAATGGCTGTGACCAAGCAGTTGGGCTGGACTGCCCCTTTTGGTGGTGGGACCAAGCCTGATTTGCATATGGTCTTTCCCTTTTGTAATGGCTTGGCAGGTGAAAAACGATGGTCTGGATGGTTGCCCAGAGCAATGCCAGAGGTTAAGATTAATTTTAAACCATCCAGCCATCACCCCTTTTGTTTTGCTTTAGTAGAAAGTAGCCACCACCAGGTCTTTTCTGCCATCACACCAGGTTACAGAAAAATTGGGCTATGCAGGGCATAAAGGTCAAACTGCTATGTTTGCTGCTCCCTTTCATACTATCCCACAAGCTCCAAATGTGTGCACGTGTGTGTGTGTGTGTGTGTGGAGTGCAGAGTGTTTGATCAGGAGCATATCATAGTAGCATAAACACTTTGCTATCATCAGAATGGCATTTGCCTTTTAAATCCAGAAGGAAACATATAGCTCTGTACATATGTGGATGTTTAAGATTCTTGGATAAGAATTCATTGGAGGATCCAGGAAGTAAGCAAAATCGGATACAAAGCGAACCAATTGTAGATCAATCTTGCCTTACATTAGTCGAATGCGTTAGGCCTGCATTTCACCACAATCTTGGCAACTTTATTTCCCTGTCTGTTCCCAGTATTTGGTGTATAAGGAGATTTTTCTCATGGAGTATGGTTACGACACAATGCAGGGTTTTGGAGAATTAAGGCCAAGGAAACCAGAATAGGATCCAAGCGTCAATATCTGATTGTATCATTTGACTTACGATCAGGAATGGGACAATCCATGTATTCCTCTCATCCCTCAAGACCCATGTGGATTAGAAGAGGGCCTGCAGGATTTTAAAAAGAAAAGCTCTAGCTGAAGGGCTTCCATTTGTAAATACAGTTGTGCTCATTTTGTTATGTGTCCTCCCTACCAGATTCCAACCCGCAATCGAAAACTGAAGAACGATGGAAACAATTAGAATTGTGCACAATACTCTGAATCTCAGCGTGTAAGAATACTCCCACTTTTCCCTCAAATAGGTAGAAACACATAATGCATCCAAGCTCGGTCCCCCGTAAAGCTTGACATTCCTCGAGGTCCTTCATAGAGTTCTGCACTCCAGCGGCCATCTCAGCACTGAGTAATGCATGGTGGAGGACGATACCACAAAGAGTATTACACATTACAGTTTTTATTATTTTCCTAAATGACAGGAATGCATCAATGACATGCACTTCCCCCGCAAGAGATTTCCACAACCAGGCAACAAAAACTCAAAAAGACCTGTCATGTCTGTGGACCTTTTTTTAATGTGGAACAACAACCAGAAATGTATATCTGGACCATAGAGTTTTACCGGGCCGATGCCATCAGATTTGAACCCTAAATTACTGAAGATCTGGACTGTGCCGGATTCGACGGACCAATGTCAAAGCATTGAAAGACATTTGCGATTTAACAGACAGACCGGGAAGTTTTGGCAACGTGAAGGTGATGTGGAAACACCTAATGCTATTGGTGAACACTCTAGTTGTAGTACTCAAAAGGACCCGAAGGTATTGCACAATCTTTTGGGATCTCCCAGGAATACGGTTGTTAAAGAATCAAGTTTTTCAATGACCACAGTCTGAGCCATTATCTCATCATCGGCTTCCACCAGAAAGGGACGGATCTGTAGTAGCAACGGAGGATGCTAGTTGGTAGAGCTTACTATTATGTTTGCTTGGGCTGACAGGCAGCGAGTTGAGTTGAACATGATTCCAAGTGGTTTCACCTTCACCTGAGTACCCAGAGATACTTCACCAATAGATGTGCTCATAGGCCAGTTTTGTCCTTTTGTGGAGATGCCTTGACACCCTCACAAGGAATTCAGTCTTGGGCATTTAAAGGCTCAGGCAGCACGTTTCTATACTAAATAATGGTTATAAGGTCCACTCTGCAACTGGAATAATTCCTCATTAACTTAATTATTACTTTCATCTGATACATGTATCAGTCTTGATATCACGTTGTAGTATCCCAAGACCAAACTCAACACAGTCACATCATTTCTCAGACTGGAATGCTTAATTCCAGCAAAGTAAGGAAAAAAACAAAATACTAAAGTGTAAGGTTAAAAACAATTGTAATTACGTGTATGTATACATCGTAATTTGACTAAGGTTCCCCTGTGGGTTTTGAAGGGCACTATTACACATTTCGGCATCTTGCCAACCGCTTGGCAAGTAGTATAGCCTTCCTCAGGGCAAGTTTCTATATAGCTTTCAACAAGGTCAAAACGATGATGCATATGGATGAGATATCTGGCCAGGTCCCCTGAAATAGTGAATAAAATCAGTCTGTCACTGAATAACCAGGAATTTCTGTGTTCAACTGGAATGACAGATGACGCCATGATTCTTTAAAGTTAGCGAGACCCATTTAAGTTAAAACCAGTGTTTCCATGTGTTTCTGGTAATCACAAATTGGCTGCTAGTGGCTGCCAGTATAGTGTCATGGAGCAATAAACTACCATCCTGGATTTCAAAAACAAAAGTTTGGGAAAGCCTTTTATCTGTGACACAACAGCTGACTATCTGTCACTTCAAATAGACAATAATAAGTCAAATTCATTGTCCCGGAATGTAATAAGGTTATGTCTTTGGTCTTCCCAGTGAATTATTAAAGCAATAGAACCCGTGGATGGGGGGCATTGCCAGTCTGTTAATGCCCCCAGGCAAAAGTTACAAGCCCGAGCGAATCAGTCAGTGCAATTCAATGAGGGTCAGGGTGATGTGGTCGAATTTGTGGAGTCCTTTAATGAGTCTTGTTGCAGCATTCAGGACACATTTCAGGGGTTTGATTTTAATTATTTTTATTGTGAACATTTATATCACGCTCCGGACAGACTTAACTATATAAAGGTGCAGATGATATAGAACCACAAGGAAGAAGCGCGGACACCCAAAGTACATAGACCCTCCCTAAGTAGGTCAACCTTTACTTGAACAGGAAGCAGGGGTCCCAGGGTAGTTGCCGGAAGGCCTTCCAAAAGGGCATTGCCACCAGGTACAAACCTCTCTCCTCTCTCTGGGCTCTCCTCCCCCAATACTGATCTGGTCAGTCCCCTAGGATGGGCCACTCCACCCAACTTCGAGGACAACCAAGCCAGGCTGCTGGAGAACTGAACATATTGACTAGATTTAAAAAAGAAACCTTAATTTCTAAAATCACTGGGCCCTGCAAGTGAATTACACATTTCACAATCAGGCGTTTCTTACCTACATATTAATTTCCAAAGGGGCTTGCATGAACCAAAAATCAAGATGTCCATTTCATCATTAATGGATATGGGTCACACCTGTCTGGTTATTATATTACCTGCTTGTTGTTTGCCCTTACAGGGCACAGGGCTGATACACAAGCTTTTGCAGTCGACTCATTCAGGATAGACGGGCAGATCCACATCCTTTTCTAGGTTTGGTGGTTGTACAAGTTAAGAGGCTTGGTTGTTGCAGGTTTCGTTGTTATTGAATGTAGTCTGAACTGTTTGACTGATGTTCTACTAACTTCTCACCAGAACTGCTTGACTACCTATGATGAGATCCCACTTAAAAAGAAATGTGGGTTCTTTTTTCATGAAAGTTGAATGTTTTCAAAGAGTATGGATCTTCAGTCACTCATTTGTGAATGGACAGTGTTTCATGTGCAAGAGCCAATAGTCAGTAAATGCAGGCTTTTTAACACGTGTTTCTATACATCATCAGTCGAACGGTCCACAGCTAAATCAGCTCTGCTAGTGCACTTTTAGAGGAGCAGACAAACACGTAATTGTTAAGCTCTGCCCCCTCGCCTCCGTCATGTTGGAACAACAGTGAAAGAGTCGTATGGAAGACACCAGGCATTGTTCCAATGCTGTATAGAGTTTTCCAATGATGTTATGCACTCAGACAACCGTATAAAATGTACCCTTGGAATGAGACAGAAGGATGTTGACATACGGCAATGAACATTGAAGAACTGTAAAGAAAATCTAACAGCTGCAGGGTGACGTCATGTATTAAAGACACATGAACGAACTGAATCGATCAATGAACAATCAAAGGAATAAAAGATGTAACTGAAGCAGCAAGAAAAACATGTAATCAAGTCTGAAGAACTCATGAGTATCAAAGAAACAAGTGGGAAGAGGCAAAGTAAATGTAAATACGTGGAAATGCAAGGTAGAGGAGACATGTAGAAACTTGCTGCAAAATAACCTATAATGTGACTAAAGTATTCCATGGGGAAAATGATGGGCGTCAGACTCGTATTGACTCGAAACGAGCTACATCAGAAACAGACCAAGGATGCAGAGACGGGAGACGCTGGACAAACAGCCTTGTGTGAAGGATGGAGAGGAGCCTCTTGGCTTGCGATCAAGGATGTTGACCAAGGAATAATTGCAAGGCACAAAGGGAGTTAAGAGGATTAGCCATGGACATGACACATATTTCTCTTAGATTAAGCTAAGGAGAAAACATCCACAAGTGCCAGGTATTGGATAATTAAAAATACAGAAAGCATATGTGAGATGGAGTGATCCAGAGGCCAAAAGAAGTAATAGCACCTAGTACAATTAAATCAAATAGCAGACGTTGAAATTAACACATTTGTGGTCTCCTCACACGTGACCCAGGGGGTGAAAAACAAAGGCATCATTTAGCTCTGGATGTAGATAAGGGTGTACCCACACTTGCTTAAAGATCCCAGAGCAAAGAACAGGCTGCAAGGTCAACTACAAAGCAGAAACCTTGGCTAAGGGCCTGACCAATTTAGAGATGTTGGACTAATTGGAGGAAGTGGGTAGTAGTTTAACGTTGTTCTCTGCACCTGGGTTTAATTTTGCTTACGTGCTGCTAACGAGCCGAAAGTCCAAGGTTGGGAGAGAATGCCAACCAATCATGTAGCTCCATCTAGCAACCTGCTATACAATGTTTCAAAGGTCAATCCGCTGCTAACTTCTGTTATAATCAGTATTAAAAGAATGTAGAGGTAGTTCAAGGTGTGCTTACTAGATAAGGGGCAGCCAATGAAGTTATTAACACTTATGTACACTATAGGTAAATATGTTCCCCTAACCAATCCCTCCATTTTATTGGTTTTATTTTGCCACATAGGATGACGTTATCAAGGTATAAAACCTTTGTATTATCACATTTGGGTGTGAGTGTGCAGACTGCTGTTTGCCAGATTACCCTACTTTATTTTGAACTGACAGTAAATTAGTACTTTCCCATATTCTTTGGGTCTGTCCAGTTATTTGAGTCTGCGGTCATTAAGTATGGTTATTCCATTCTGTGCGTAATAAACGCTTCAAGGTGCTATTGCACACTATTATCTCAGAACACATGGCAAAGAAGCGGGCCACTATACCGCAGTCAATGCACCCATGGTAAAGGATTGCACGTCTCAATAAAATATAAAAAAAGTCCTCCGTCCCATGAGAGTGAGAGGTGACAATCGGCCCCTCCCGAACAGTAAAGAGTGGGGTGGGAGCTGATAAAGGGGTCGCGTAATGATGATGCATGAAATAGTGACCCCAGTCCCATGGGAAGCCCCTCTGGGGCTCCGGTTGAACAGCTGACATTCATCTAGCATATGAGCACTGCATCACAGCGGAGATTAGTGCCGCCACAGGCACTTTAGGGGCATCCTCAGGATCACCACGTCTTATACTCCGAGGAGTACTTCTTCCACAGTGGAAGGAACAAGAGAGGGCAGACAAGAGAACAGGCTGAAAATGTGGATGGGGGGCACATGGGATGGGGGAGTCAGTAGTAAACAGACGAGAACGAAAAAGAGTCCAAATTAGCTACCCCCTCCGTTTCTAAAATGTACTGCGCAGTGTTCGAAGTGAGCGGGAACGGTCGGGAGCGGTGTTCCACTACGTTTATGTTTTTCTGTTTACGATTCCTCTACTTTTTACGACCATATCCACCATTCTATGCAGAGGATTTGTCCATATATGTCCATGTGCAAGTGCAACATTTTAATAGGAGCCTTATTTACTAATCACTTCTCCTATTGGAATGCCCCGGCCCCAACACCTGGTCACATGCTGCACTAGGCTTCCGCCTACCCTCTCCTTTGCCAATACCACAGTTCCACTACTTTTATAGGTACACGTATACCACTGGTACTGCGATGACCAATGCAGCCACGGGGAAGAAGCGCTTAAGATTTTCATACATGCCTTTTTGCAAGAATACTGCTAGTGCGATAGGACATGTGTGTTTGGGAAATGCATGCTGATGAGCCTATCTGAGCTAATGCTGTGGGAGGATCGCGTACAGGAATCGATCCAGGCGCGGTCGGTGAACATCAAGTGTCAAGCTGGTGACAGTAGTGGGGGCGGCAGGGGAGGACGGATATGCTGACTTAGAAATGAAGAGACACACAAAGAAGAAAGTCCACCATTGATCAGGCTCGGACTGGGGCACACAGTTGTCTCGGGCTCCAATTAAAAAGTGTCCCACAGTTGCAAATGGCAATTCATTCCTTTTGTGACAAACTGTTTGTATAGTACCCAAGGGGGAGGTTTATGATAAAATGTGATGCATTTGTGTAATTAAAGAATATGTATTCAGCAACAATGGTCAAAACTACTAGCCACATAGTGAAGTAACTCATCAGACTGGCCCACAATGGCCAAAAAGGTGGCCCACTTGAACCAAAAAACTAGCCCACACCGGCATTTGGCATTTTTAATTCGGCAATGGGCCTATTGTCCTATAGGCCAGTCCGAGCCTCACAGGGATAGGTTACTCATAATGCGCTTAATACCCAGAGGTTTCTAAGCGCAGACCCGGGGATGGAACCTGTGTTGCTCTGTGTCATCTTGCTTCCAAGGCGAGCACCTTGCCTCTGAGCTATCCTCCCGCGACAAGTAAAGCAATGAAGTAAAGCACCACACAATAGACATTTGCTATCCTTATTGGGGGTCCTACCTGCTCTTGTACTGTGTGCTGCACATCAGCACATGATGAGCCACAGTGAATTGAAACTGACTAATTATGGCCGAGCGATGCTTTAAATTATGGACGCTTCAGTGTAATTCAGAGAAAAAGTGGTGCCAGAAGTGGGACTTCTGCTCATCTCGCGTGAGTCACAGCGATGGAGGATGCTCTGCCAGCACATCCAACTTTTACTCCCGTGAGCCTTGTTTGGGCCCCGTGGTTGCTGGTGTTGAGCTTTCCAACCGATGACTCACAAAGTGATGTGAAAAAATATGGGAGCCGGAGCGACATGTTTGGAACGGTGGCCAGGGAAATAGAAGACAGAAGGACGTAGGAGGACGCGCGCATAATCACAATGGCGGGAAGGCATAAACCACACAGGGAAGGGAACTATATGTTCTCAAGGGGATTGTGGAGAGAAATTGCAAATATTTAATTTGATGGAAGGCACGAACCAACAGTTTGCTACAGTTTGAATGTGTAGGACAATCCCGAACGCCTGAAACGAACAAAATGAATAGAACGGACCTGCCCGCTCGGAACTGCGTGACATACATAATATGCTTTGGAATGCAGGGAACATTTGAAAAAAATACTTACCATAACACACCCTACGCTTTCTCTCTCCCTTACACCACCACTCAACTAGAACACAGAGATACTATGACACCATTCGGTATAACTGTTCTCATATCTACATCTCCCGCTCACTCCACAACAGTCTAAGTAAACATTGCTGGTTTCACACCCCCCAGCCAGGCGTTCTCCTCAGGCCTAACGCAGCCACACTCGTCCTGGATAAAGCCAGCCAGAGCGAACACATACTCCTGATCTCTCAACCACCACACCTACCGCTAAGAAGCAGCTACCACTTGAATTCCGCACCAGCTGCACACATACCTGGTGCACACACGCACCTTTTGACTTTTGACTCTCTCTTCTCCCTCTACTGACCCGAACTTCGGTTCCCGAGGGCGTTCAACCTACCAGCGCCTTCAGACCATACCAGTGGTATATAAGGCGCTATATAAATGCAAAATAACATAACATAACATAACTTTACTATTAACAGCAAAGTCCAAAATATGCCTCTATCTTATCTTTTCTGTGTCTGTTTGGTAGTTTTGAAAACCACATTCTGTCAGTAGTCCCAAACATTCTAGATTCACCGCTTGATAAAGGGATGAAAAGCATTCACTCCTGCTTTAATTTTCACATGCGAAAACTCACCACGCGCTTGCTTGCTGGCGCGCGGCATTGACCCACATGAATGGACCACACAGCCCAAGCAAGAAAGCAAGCTATCCGTGCACATTCTATTACTCCCATGGCCCTGAGTCACGGGGGATCTCTCTCTGTGGATATGTGTATGGCCCGTGTGCATTTATAATTTTTGGGGAATTCTAATGAAATATTCCTGAAAGGTGTTGAGACAGACATCATTCAGAGTCTTCTGAGCTGCACCTGGCGAATGCAGTGTAGTTCTGGTCTCCACTTCAGAGGAGAAGGAAGCTCAGACCGAAATAGTCAATTACTTTTAGCTTCTCTGCTGAGATAGTCAATCAAGTATAGCAATTTCCCCAGTGGAGTTTCCCATTAATTCAACTAATTCTAACTGTGGTGATGCGACCTGAAGCAAGCATGATAATCCCATGTGCTATGTGACCATGTTGCAGAGACCTGCATCACCACAGATGCCACTCAACTGGCACCCAAAGCTCTAAGCAAGTTCATTGAAAGATTATCAGAATGAGTTAAAGTTGTTATGACAACCGACAAAGCCAGTACCATAGTAATGCTGAGCCGAAACCCTGGTGTGAGATTACAACATTCACAAAGTCTGAAGTCTTCTGAAATCACATCTTACCATTGAGCATTGAAATAGTATTTTGTTGTATAAAAACACAGTATTACACCCCACTGCATATTGCCAGGGATGGAGTCAATATTTTAAAAATAATTTTCCAATGTCATTTGACATTTTCATTTATTAAAATCAGATGTCTGGCCCAACCCTTGTAAAAGGACTAACTAAGTCTTAGCTCTGCAGCCACATTGGATGGAACTGATTTAACAAGGGTATGCACTACTTCTTATAAAAGGCAGACCCACCACCAAATAGGCACCCCTTCTGCCAAACAAAAGGAGTACATGAGCCAAATGAATTAAAGGAAATGAATTCATGTCCCCCTAATGAGAACCAAATAGACCAATTAGACATCCATACAGACTGTTAGTCAACCACAACTTTTGCCTAAAGTCGCACTTGTTCACACATGACAACTGACACTCAAGTGGAGGGTTTCCTTAGTTTGACTTTTATCCATTCAAAATGCTGAAGGCCTCTCAAAGTCCTAACTGTGATAACCCTCCAAGCAAACCTTTAGCTATCAGAAACAGACTTCAGTGTGATTTTCTTCAAAAACATCTGATGCCACTCTCCTCATGGTCTCTGAAGGCAGGGGCATGCCTATTATTCTAAACTCTTAAAGCATATTCTATAAAAGTGGCTATTCCAATGTTCGCACCCTCCAGATTAGACATTGCCAGCACTCAATGATGTCTGCTTTCAAGCTAACCAAAAGAAGATCAAATATACATGTACTCTCTCTTTTCATTTCATGCAACCAAACTTCTTATCTCCTCTCTGATTCCTTATAGACTTGACAACTGTTCAGGACTTCTTATCGGTCTCCCAGCATATCATCTAGCTCCTTTACACTCAATCTAAAACTCTGCTATTCATACTAGTATATGTCTTTCCCCTCGAACCTCGATTTCAAATGCTTTCGACTATATGTTTAGCCTGTTATTCCACTTTTTGTGCATTGTTTTTAAATGTGCACACGGGTTGGCTCAGCCTTATCTGTCCTCCTTGGTTTCTTTGTACACACCATCCCATTCTCTTCACTCCCAATCTCTCTTTCTCCTGGACACTGCTAAACCTCCGTGTCCGCCCTCTCGATTTCGTTCTAACTCTTTATTGGCCCCAAAATTGTGGAATACTTTATGCTTCTCTATTTGTTCTTTGCATTCTTTGTATTGTTTCCACTCCTCTCTTAAAGCACATGTGTTGGCTTCAGCTTAATGGGTCATTGTAACAGTTCTTTTGCATTTTTATTGTACCACTTTCCTATTTGTTCAGAGCTTTGACGAAAGTGCTATATACATTCAAGAAATGAAATGAACATAAGCAGGTCACATAAAAATGTTATATTCAAATTTTAAATCAGGCAAACTTCTCATAAATGGCATAGACAGGGGACCTTTGAGTTTCAGAGATGCAAAGATTGAAGTCTGATGATTAATGTGTTACTGTTTCTTCTTTGTTACTTTTAGACTCTTCTGAACCTTGTCATAAGAATCCACCTTTTACAACTGAAAATAAAATATAAAATAATGTACCCATATAGCAAAACCAAACAATTTATGTTTCTCGTGAGAAAGCCAGATGAGCTGCTATGCCACAAAGACCTGCTTTACCATAGAGATACCCACCTGAGATTTTTCAGTGAATGCCAAAGCGTCCTCAAAAAGGCATGTAAAGCATTATATAATTGAATACAATGTTCTCTAGTAAATGCTACAAGGTAAGAAGGACATTTTCCACTGACATATAATGCAATTAAGTAAACATAACATAATGAAATAAACAGAGAAACATGCAATGGTGTAGGATTTTCTGAAAATGAAATAAAAGAATAGAAAGGAGCTTCTGTAAAAAAGAAAATTCCAGTACAATTTTGATCCCTCATTCCTGAGTGGATGGCGAACTCCCATATTCCACATCCCCTTATGAGAGAGAATTCAATGGGCTAATGAAAGCAAGGAGTGTGGCCCTTGTGTGCGTGAGTATGTGAATGGAACCCATCACAGGGTCTGTCCAATCCAAAAATGGTATGTCAAATGATGCTGCATTAGTGGAGTTTGCTCGGTATTTAAACTCAAACATGTAGAAAGAAGGAAGGGTTTTGGGAAAACAGAAAATCAAGAGAGCCCATCTGACAGGAGAAAAGCGGATTGGGATTCCAAGTGGGAGAAGCTGATGGGTAATATCCTTAAAAAGGTCTTCTCCAGAGGGGGCTGAAAGCAAAGTCCATCCACAAGACAGAACCTGATTACCTGATAGGAATTCTGTGTGCTGGTGAACAGACTAAATTGAAGTGCTTACCTTGCAGTGATACCTAAATCTGGTTAATGTCCTACTTGTCTATGGCCTTTGAAAGACAAGCTAAGGGTGAGTACACTAATTTCAGATGACTTAGACAAATGTCCCAATAATTATTTAAATCACTGATATCCTTTAAATATATTTTGGGGAACCCTGTTACGTAGCTATGTCACTGAAATGAGAATATAAGAGAATGCATATGTGCATTGTGATTAATAACTAAAATTAAACCCCTAGGTAGTGTCACTATAATAAGTATATTTTCCAGCAATGTGAGATCTCTGGGGGCCTTAGTCATACCAAATCAAAATGTGGAGTCAAAATCCCTTGTGATTGGTGTCTGCCACAGATGCTACAATAATTGAAATATATTCCTTAATTATCACATTGAACAAGGCTGTTGTCAGCAGGAACCTGATTCCTTGAAAATAGTGAGTGAGTTAGGTGCTGATGTCCCAGCATTCCAAAGGAATCTGAAACCCTGGGAAACACAATCCTTTAAAATTATTTACAACCAACCCAAAATCACATTAGGAGTCCAATTGTCATATGCCCAAGATAGGAACCAAGAACATTCTGACTCTTATCACTGAGGAGCAACAGTCTAGTCCTTCTCTTGGGCCTCCACTTCAGTCTGTTCTTTTCTCTTCCTTTGAGGAGATCTCGGAGGATTTTGTTCTTGAAGCCATCTCTGGTCTCAAATCATGTTTCCCTCTTGACCCTATTCCTCTTTATATGCTTAAGGAGATAAAGACTGAACTTGCCCCATCATGGTCTCTGCAGTACATTTTTCTCTTCAGGGCAGAGTTAAGCCGATGGCACTTTTCTGATTCCAGACAGCAGCCACACTATGTATGTGCTTGATGCCAACAGCACTTGACAAGTAGAAAACAGGAAGTATTTTTCTCTTTTCCTTGGAGGAGCCTGGCTGCCTCTCCCATGTGGGAAAGCTTTATCTTGGTGAAATTTTGCTCCACTTCCAGCATTGCTGGTTTGATCTACTAGTGACTCCAGGTGACTTTAAATATGTGTTGTTGGATACATTTATCACCCTCTGTTTCCACATGCAACTACCTCTATATTTCACCCCACATATCATTATTTGATACATAGACTCCATTTCGAGTTGCATAGAGTCGTCTTCCGGTCCAATCGAAGGTGGTGCATATTGCAGCTTCCATCGAAACGTGCGCTGTATGCCTTTGCCTAATCAACCTCAGTGTTGGATGTCTATTCGAGGAAGCATCGACACGCAGACCCTATTTTTCCATGGCTCTGCTTCAGATTATATAGCTGCTCTCTTTTATTTAACAGTAGATACACAGCAGCTGCCTGTCATTTAACTTCTGCTTTTCTTCAAGAGTAGATGGATTTTTGTTCAATTCTGGTAGTGATTTGATCTTTGTACCATTTTTAATTTGTTTTCTTTTATGTCTTTTTGTATTTGCTAGCATCCCAGTCTATTAAGTCACATTCCTTTGTTTTATTTTTGACTAGGCAGTATTCATTGCTATTTGATGTTACTGTATTGAATTATTTATTTTATTCTGATTTAATTTGTCTGATTCAATCCTGTAAATATGAATATACTGATGTAAATAAATATCATTAGGTATGCTAAACATTTGATAATATTTAATGATGGTTTTCTAACCATTTTTTGATTTATTCTTAAAATATGGAACAATACAGGGTTGCAACTTCTTAACCTCCACTCGGAGGTGCAGAAAGCGTAGCCTTCCATTAGTTTAGAAATAAGTATTGAATCATTCCCAGTGGGCACATTATCTTGTGTTTATGGCCCTCAAACAGGGATTGGGTTTCCCTCTCTTGAAAAAGCCCAATTAGGATCCCTCTATTTCTGCTAACCTTTGACCCATTTCCCTTTTAAGGTTCTTGATGAAGATTCTTGAGGCTATAGCTATTCCTCAACTGAGAGACTTATTGGAGGAAAAAGCGATTCTTGACATCTATGAGTTGGGTTTTTGCCCCTTGATGGGACCAGGTGGGGATAGCTCTCCTGGTTATGCTCGACTTATCTGATGCGTTCGACACTATTGACCATCCTACTCGGTGTCAACGCCTTGAGGATACCGGCATCACATGAACCTTCCACCAATGGTTTGCTTCTTTTCTCTCTAATCGCTCAGAGTCTCTCTCTCTTCCCCCTTTCTATTGTGACCTGTGGGGTCGCCCAGGGCTCTGCGGTTTATTCCCTGCTATTCAATATTTATGTTGTGCCCTTGGCAAAGCTGATCCACTCTCATGGCTGGCGGTTTATTCCTATGCAGACGACATTTAGCTCATCTTGAGAGTGGACCAGAACCCAATGGACTCTGGTATGCGTCTTAGGTCCTATCCTCCTGCAATAGGTAGCTGGATGAATGTAAAATGGCTCAAGCTTAATGGCAAGAAGTACAAAGTTATGATTATTGATCCTCTGGCTATGAGTCAGTCGTGGACTCTGAATTTCTGGTCTCCTAGTTAAGGGAATCTGTCTGTGCCACTGGACTCAGTGAAACATCTCCGTGTTAAAATCACCTCTACTCTGTTGCCAGAATGACAGATTAGTTATATTTGTAGAACAGGCATTTTTAGGCTTAAAACACGTTTTAAAGTTATTCCTTTTCCACCGTAGCATTTTTTGGGGTCATGTGATTGCCACAGTAGTCTCTGGAGTCCTCGACTACTGTAACGCTGTCTTTCTTGCCTAGCCAAAATATCATATTCAAAGGCTTCAGATTCCGCAGAATTCAGCTGCGTGACTTATTATGGATCTGCTAAATTCTCTCCTTCATCTCCTATCTTTGATAAACTTCACTGGTTGCCTGTCGAAAGCAGAATCAAGTTTAAGGCCCTTTGCTTGACTCGCCGTGCACTCCACAAGCATGGTGCAGTCTTTCTTCAGGAGAAAATGTCTCTCAATATTCCTGCGAGGACTCTTCATTCTGCCAAACTTGGCTTTCTGGTTGTTCCCAAATTTAGGAAGGCCACCGTTGGTGGCAGGGCCTTCTCTGTGGTTGCCATTCATTTGTGGAATTTGCTTCCTCTTGCCCTCAGGTTAATTGAAGATTTCTTAAAATTTTGGAAATTGCTCAAAACCTTCCTATTCCCTAAATGATTTTTCTTAGCTTTACTCTCTTTACAGTTTAAGGTCCTTTCTCATTTTAACACCAGTATACCAAAGGGTGATAGTGCGCTTTAGAAAAACCTATAACATAACACACCAAGATCTATTCACAGACAGTGCTCAACATTTTTCTTATTTATTTGTCCAAGACAATATAAATATAATACAGCGCTGTAGATTGTGAGAACCACTGTTTATCAAATAATCATTATCAATTTGTATCTACAAAGCAAAGTACAAGTATGTGCTTATTCTGTAGAATAGTTACACATATTTGAGGCCCTCATTCTGACTCGGGCCGACCCTTAACGCCTGATTACAAGGTTCCCTTTGCGGGATGGCTTTTAACGGCTGCTTTTTGGCAGCCGTTAAAATCCAGGCCGCAAAGGGACCTTGGCGATAATTACGGCACCGTAATTTACGGTGCCATAATTATCGCCTTTCCCCATTCCCATTATGCCCTATGGGGCGAAAATGGGAATGGGGAAGGGTAAAATGGGAAATGGGGATTTACCGCCCCACTCACCTTGGAATGGGGCGGTAAATCCGCCAACCACCATGGCGTAAACATAGTTTACGCCATGGTGGTAAGGGTACGACCCAGGCGGTAACTTACCGCCTGGGTCGTAATGAGGGCCATATGTATGGACGTTTTTCCGAATTGGATGAAAACGTTAGTGAGACAAAAACAGGCAGGTTGGTTTTGCTTTCTTTAGACAAGCTGTAATCATTTCCAGATTGTGGGTGACTTCCCCTGTCTAGTAGGTTAGGGGCCACCCTTTAATTCCTTGATGTATTATTTTAAACAAAATAAATATTCATATTTATTTATTTTATTTTATTTATTTATTGGGCAGAGAGCCGTATGTTAAATGTTCTTGCAAAAATAATTTAAAAGCCTCATTCTCATTCTTCATCCTCAAACACATGTTCTCTGCCTCTTCGGCCCTCTTTTCTTGATGCGTTAAAATCACAGATGAATGAAGCTCTTTAGAAATGTGTGTGAACAATATCTCATATGGTTGTATACTAATTGACCTTTTCACAATTGACCTCGGGAGAATTGACCTTTGGGAGAATGGACCTAATTTAAAAGGTCAATTACGACATGTATGGAGGGGGATATCCCCCGCACACCCCCACCCAATCCAAAAAAAAAAAACAGAAGCCCCCGACCCAATCCCTGTATATTATTTATAATCCAAAACCAACCCAATACATATATAAAATATCTAAAATAATATAAAGGTCAATTGTGCAGAATGTCAATTAGGACCACTATAATTAGGTCAATTAGAACAAAAGGTAAATTGTAAGTGGTCAATTTGGGTAATACCATAACACATATCACAAATCAACTCAATTATTATTATTATTTTTTTATTTGTTCTAGTTGTCTTGACAACTTTTCAAATATTCTAACACATATATACATATATTTATAATTTTACAAAGGATGAAAAAATTATTTCAATTTATATACATATCACGTAACCAGTTCACATATCGCAAAATACATACAATTCATTGACGCTACTATAGTTTGACACAATAGAGTATCTCAACCATTCTTTGCTTATTACAGCCAGTCACTTACTCAGTTACTCTCGGAAAGTAGTTCATTTCACTTTTGAAGCTTCCGGCCCTGGGAGTACAATTTGTAAATACTGAACTATGGCTAACTGAATTCTTGTACAGGTACTTGAAAACAATGAATGCCACCTTTCATTACTCTCCATGGCCCTCTGCGTTACTATAATGTCTGCAAAACATCTAGCTCGTACATTGCAAAGTGCTTCACATTCCACTATTAGGTGTTGAAAGGTTTCTCTTTGTTCTAACACAGTACAGTATCTACAATAGTTTTTTTCTTTTGTCAACTTTTGCTTTTATAAAGTACATCTCTAGTGTACCAGAGATTTAATCTAAATCTTAGATACCCCATTCTCACCTTTGGTGAAGGACTTTTCAGTAAATAGCTTGTGATTGATCCATATTTTTTAACACCAAATAGAAGAATATCGAAATATTTATATTGGGAGCATCTTGTCATGTTCTCGGACCAATCTGCTAGATGTATTTTCATTTTTGCTCTGTCTGGGTTTGATAATAATAGCTCGAATGTAATGTCTGCATTAGCCAATTTGTTGAATACATGGTTTCTCCATTTAGTAGCAAAGGTGCTCGTAGATTTCAACATATAATGGGCTATCACCTTCAATATGTTGTTACTTTTTCGCTCCAGCAGACACTTGCAGAGGAGTGCACACTGTTTCCATGTTTACTGGGCATACATAGATGTAAGGCCAAATTCATAGCGCAGAATTGCAATTGGAACAGTGCTAGGTACATTTAATATCTGTTTCCAATAGCTTGATTCCAAATGGTCCCAATATCACTTATTTTTAGGGAGAGTTCCTTCAATATCATATAGCACAATCGGGAGTACTTTCATTTTGTAGAACAAAACTATATGTTTCATGGAAAATTTCCGATACTCTTTGATTAGCAATCGAGATTGAGAAGTAAGCTGTTGTATTCTATTCTTCATTACTTCTTCTTCTGACTGTCTATTTTTTGCATTGTTAATTAGAACCCATAGATACTTATATTGGGACATACTCTGCACTATTTCATCATGGACTCTCCGGGAATACTTTTTACTCAGGGTACATGCTTCTTTTCACATCTTAATATTTGGTTTTTTTTATGTTTATTTCTACATTATTTGCTTGCACATAAAGTCCTAGATTTGTCAGTATTTTCTGTAAGCCTTATGGCGATTGGGACAATAACACAAGATCATCCGCATAAAGCAGGTATGGGATCTTTTGGTCAGCCAACTTGGGGGGGGTCTCCCATACACTTGTAAAATTCGACTCCAAGATCCAGAATAAAGAAATTAAATAGGAAGGCCGCCAAAGGGCACCCTTGTATTAGCCCTCTCTGCGTCTTAATTAGAGGGGATAACTTACCATCAACTCATCAATAGCCTTCAGTCAAAAGGTTAAGTGAAAAGATGGCATGAAAGCCTCTTTTTGGTGACATAGCCGAAAAATCTGGGTTGGATCAACTACATGACATGCAAAATGTGCCCTGTGCCTTGTTCAGTGGATTTACATCATTTCTATTAGCAGTCTTGGTGGGGGCGCCAGCCAATCGGGAAGCTTGGTACGCAGGCTGAATCCTTTGGTATAAGCCTGTGTTCCAAGCTCCCCCACGGATTTGAGGCCCTGGCCCTGGCCTACCTTGCTCCCACCCGCCTCCCCATACCGGGTGCTAAAGGCAAAGTTAAAATGTTTTTTTTAAAAAGGAAAAGTGTAGCTTTATTTCATCCTGCGATGTGCATCAGGAACAGGAGTCCATCAACACTGAAGATGGACTCACTGAAGATGGACTCCTGGTCCCGACGTGAGTTGCAGTACGGAATAAAGTTACTTTTTTTTCCTTTTCTTCAAATTTAACATCGGCTTTAGCACCCGCTTGTAGTTACTCGCTGGTGCTAAAGGTGACATGCTCCTCGGCGGTGGGCCAACCCTGTCGGTAACGATTCACTCCGGCTCTTAACTTGGGCAGCATACTATTATTGACAGGATCGGCACGCTGCCTCAGGGCATATCGCCTCAATAAGAGCTGAGTCTAGTTTTTTTGAAAGCACCGCCCACTCCATTTTCTTCTTGTCCCTGCACTTCATGTTGAGGGAGAAAGAAACCACATTAGCATCCGAGAAACATATTGGCAGCCTGTGCGCTTTGCAGGGCTGTTGGCAGTATCCACGAATGAAAGCCCACACTCCATGCTGCTGATTGCCGCGTGCCCAGGGCATTGCTGTTCCTCATTGCCCTCAGTCTCAAGAGCCCCTTCCTCACTCCCGCTTGCCACCTCTGCCCTCTCGTCTGCATTTAAATACATTCCCCTTTGCCGAAAGTTCAATGCTTAGGAACTTGCTGCTGCCTCTGGCTGGTCATGGCACTACCTGCATTATTTGGAACTGGAACTGGAAGAAGGGCTCTGCACAGAACCCCACGTTCCCTTTCCATGTCCCTCCCATCTGATCCATGCGTTTTCCACCCAGGGGTGGACTGTGAACCAAAAGCGCACGCGTGAAATGGGCCCATCACGAGTTGGGCTGTAGCCCTTAAATGCGGTGGTAACGGTATTACAGCCGCATTTAAGGGCTGGCCCTATCACGAGTTGGGCGCTAAATGGGCTATTTTACCTCCAGCCTTTCTCTGAAGGTGAAAATCCCCTGTTTTCGGCTGTATTACCGCCGGCTGTATTAGCCCTCATAATTAGCGCTGAAAATACCCCGTTGAATCCAATGGACCCAATGGGGATTTACCGTTAACACCCAACTCGTGATCTGGCGGTAATACAGCCGGACCGGTCGGTGCTAGGGCTATTACAGTCGGCGGTATTACAGCCGACAATAAAGCCCAACTTGTGATGAGGCCCAATATTGTCTTTTAAAGTGGCCCCTATTACACATTTTGAGCAAGCCCAACCCTTTCCCACAAGAACATTTGGAAGTAAAATGGGTAACCACACAAAAGAGGCCCATGATACAGAGGCCCGCTGGGAAATTGCCAGAGTTCCCTGTAGGCCTGTCAACCCCTGTTTCCGCTGCCCATGTTTTTTTCTCATAAGTACCTGATAGCAATAATGCCATCAGTGAACTGGGACTTGTACTGCGCACACAATAACTACCTAAGAAATACAAATGGGGTGAAGGCATTGGCGCCGCCATGCTAGGGCTTGGGAGGGTTGAAGCCCTCTCACTTTGAGGCCGGAGGGATCACTGTTATGTCATACCCAGACGATGACTCAGACGGCAAGAGCCTGTCCAGTTTATCCCCTCATGACAGCAGTGGCAGCAGAAAAACAGAGAATGGTAGAGAGGAGGACAAAAGCGTTGCCAGGCAATATAAATAGACCCCCCTACAGTGGTCTTCAACCTGTGTGGACAACAGGATCCTTCCCACGTAGTGCTATCAATCAGTGTGGCCATGGCAACAAAGTTGACGGTTGCAACTCAGCCCTGGTAGAGTCTTCGAAATGCAGAGGGCGGGCGAGGGTGTCAAGCTCCCGGAGGACCTTCAAATGTCTGAAAAGGTGTAAGGTGCCTCAGACACACTATGGACTAGGCTGGCAACCTCACAGTGTCTTTGTTTTTGTCCAGCAGTAAATAGTCAAAGACGGGCAGCAATGAATATAGACAGGGACGTCATTTCACCAAAATGTCGGGGGTAGGCGAAGTGACATCACACGGCCCTTGACCTCTGATAACATCACAGGAAGTGATGTCATTTGACCCCACCCAAAAGTGACATCATGGGAAGCGATGGAACATGACCTTTCACCCCTTAACAAAACAGGAAGTGGCATCACATAGAATTGTTCCTAAGTACACTATGAAAAATATGGTTAGATATCACTATGATGTGATATACGTTTCATGCAAGAATGGATCACCATATGTATCATTAATATCAGCGCATATGGGCCAATATTACCAAATTACTGTGAATGCAAGCAAATGTCCAAGGTCAAATGATAATGATGTGTTATTTTATAGCACTTACGCTTAAGCGATTTATATGAAACAAATATACATACAACATCACCAAACCTGTGTTGGTGCTCATTTATCGACCTCAGAAGGATGAAAGGCTGAGTTGAGGTGTTTAAGAACAGGCTTAATCAGTGAGTCACCCCCTTACGTGTGCCTGAAATAAACCTTTAATAAGTCTAGCAATTATTGGATAGAATTCTAGAAAGATAAATCATTTGTTATTCCTATTCTTTCTTATTTAGGGTCACTGGCGAAAGTGTTACACTTGTGAATCCTCCTGTTTTTTTAGAGGCCTGAACAAGAAAGCCAGCCACTCCGGAAACAAAGACCCACATGGTGCTGGCCACATTCATTTTAGCAAGGGAGACCACAGTGGTAGCAAGGGAGTCACAGGGATCACAGGTGCGACCCCTGGCAAACCTCCAAATGACGTCGCTGATTGTGCATAGTTTGGGATGAAATGGGAAATTTAGCAGCTCACTGCCAAAAAACCAGAGAGCTCCCACATTCCCAATTAACCTGCCAGCTTTCCCGGAGAAAATAAATTATGCAGGATAACTACTTAAAATGGTTGAAGACATGATGTCTGTTCCTTTATTTCTGGGGCTGTATTTTTTAATTACATCATCAAGTTGCACGCAGCCTTCAATGACTCGCAAAAAGAACATAGCTCTATCAGAAGGATTCATTTACACTGTGCCTTTAAGTGCATACATATAAAACAGAACACAAAACCTATACCTGCCTCCCCATCTGTGCTGCTCACCTTTGCTTTTATCAGCGAAAAGGTGGATACCAGAGCCGGTTCTAGGATTTCTGCACATAGCTATGCACAGCATAAGATGTGCATGCCATATGATGTGTATTTGCACTGACAATGCTATAGGTGCCATCAGAAAATGGCATCACTGGTAGTAAAGTCAGTCTTTTATACTGCATAGCATCATGAGATGTCCGAAAGTCACAATGAGGGCACCAAGAGACAAATAACAGTATATACATGGTCACTACTGACATTGTATAAAGAGCAACACTAGTATAGGCCATTAAAACCATAATACAGCTGTACTTGAATTTCGGACACTGTGAAGTAAAAGCACTTTTCTTTTAGGAACTCCAATTGTGGCAGGTAATGATTTGCCCAGGATCACACATTTTAGTTAAGTGGTGAAGCCAGGATTTGAGGCCAGATTGCAGTTTACTGCATATCTTCTCAGCCTCAGTTGGTATGGATATATATTCACATTTGGCTTCCACAGGCTAAAATAATACTCTGCTTTAAGGCGATGACTTGAAAAGCACACAAATCACAAAATAAACCAAGTTAATATACGTATAAATCCTTGTAAAAAGATGTTAAGAAAAAGAAAGTTGATTGAAGTTTATATGCCCCTTCCATAATAGAAGAATACAAATGCCATAATGGAAATTATTCAGAGACTAAAAACTCTCTTCTTGTTTTTGAAACTACTTTCAAGCCCCACAAAAAAGGGTCCATCAGTTTGATTTAGAAAGACCAGCTCCTGTCCAGCATCTCTGGACCGTTAAGAAATAGTGACAGGCCACGCACTATGTTGCCAGTCAAGTTTTCCTGCATTGACTTCTCCTCCAAACGCACGTTTTCATGACTCCATCAATCTTCAGCATCTCTGGACCAAAGCATCCAGTAGGTGGCCTCTGCTCGGTACTTGCTGTAGAGCTGCCTCTCTGGAGGCCAAGGCAGAGTCTATTCCCCCTCTCAGTGCCTGACCTCCATGCAGTGATGACGCGTTTGCCCACTACAAGGGCATAGCTGTCGAGGTGCAAGTCACAGCAAGTGCCCGTAGAGCTAATTCTCGCTGAGTCTTCATGAGGATACAGTATGAAGGCAACCCTCTCTTTAAGACTCTAGCTACTACGTAGTGAGGCAACAGAGGACGTCCACCCCGATTAAACAATGGCAACCCATCTCCCTGGGAGGGACAGTAGACCCCCACCTCACATGAAAAAGGGTCATCCTTGCTAGCTGGGAAGGCCTGGGGATGTCCACCCACTTCAAAAGAGGCAATCTACTCCAAGGTGAATAGTACAAGGGACAGACATCCACCCTCCTCCAAAGAGGGAAAACCCTCTGAAGTGTTTGAGAGGGTCGTCTTCAGAAAACTTCTAAAAACGTGCCTCTTTAACAAATACGATTGAGGCACCGTACAGCGGCACGCATACTATAATGAACTTATGCCCATACGTTTCCCTGACTCACCTTCTGTCCAAGACACTGTCTACACGATGCCTCAACTATGATACCGATTGTTGTTTTGTAAATGGTACTAGCTCTGTGATACCCTCTGGTCTTGGGTGCTCTAAAAAATGTAATAGATAAACCTCAAAACCATTTCAAAGGGTCTTTCCTCTACTTGGTGAGGAACAGGAGCCTTCACCCAGAAGGTATGCGTTAACCCTCTACGGTGATAGGGCCAAGAAACGAAGGACCTAGGATCAGCCGCTCAGTTTTAGGATCTAGGGTTGGTGTGCAACCTACTCTTATACATACCAAGTGTATACTGCATTGAACAATGCATGAGACCCCTGGTTGATCACAACCTTTCTGCGGAAGGACCACCGTCTGCGCCAGCATCTTATGGTGTGTATCCAAACCTTAGGACTGCATTTATTTTGATGAGTTGTATTTGCATTGTGGTGGCCTCTGACCAGGTCTGTAGGACCCATCTAGGTTCACTAGTGACAATACCCATCTATTAGGTTACTTGTGTGGGTTTTACCTCCTTGCCTGTTTTCCATGTGTTTCGAGGAGGAGTAAGTATGAATGAAGCTGATTGCAAATCTGTTTCCCTCGTGGAGTTGCTACTATCCTGTGCATGCCGATTGATGTGTGAAGGGTGGGGGAGTGTTATATCTTCCGTGGGAGCACAGATGAAGTGATTGCCGGATCGGCATGGTGCTGAGTGGAAGGTTAAGCGGATCCTCGGAGAGAATGCTCAGTGGGGCCTGTGAGCCGTTTGAGATGGCGCTCCTGTTGCGTCTCTCTTCCCTAGCTTCTTAAAGAAAAGCGTTTCAACTACTTGGGACTACAATCCTGTCGCTTCAGTTCTACAAGCGAGATGGAATGGTTGGTGACTATTTCCCTTAAATGCAGACATTGCTGAGGGATCATGAATATGACTAGCCAATTGTGGTGCTCCGTTGGACAATGTTGGGGATTATGGGTATTTAGGGGGTTCTTTTACTGCAGCTGGCTCATGGACGCGCGTTCCACAAAAGGCAGATGTCTAATGGAGTCCCCCATTTTGACTGTACAGGGTGAAGGTGGTATCTGCCATGCTTCATCCCACAATTGTAGGTGGGGTATTGCGCGGACGCTGGCACAATCAGGCAAGCTGAGAAGGCACCAGTAATTCTGCTGTGAACTAAGACAAGGACGGCTTCTAGCGGCGATCCGACCGTGGCAAGTCAAATGTTGCTGTGGCGTTCATCTGGGCTGATACTCATTCAAATTTAATTCTGAGGCCATCAGCAATCTTCTAAAATATGTGAGTACTCTTGCAGCACCCTGACCACAGCGTGTGGCAGTGGCTATTTCCCAGATGAATCTGCCAAAGCTTTGGTCACCCCAAACTCATTGATGGGTATGATGTGGAAGCATTAAGGGTACGTACTAAGGACCACTGGCAAGCATCTGTTTTCAATTTAAACCCTACCATACCTATCTCAAGGAGTTCCCTGTGCTCCGCTTCCGGTCCTTCTGTGCCCGGTTCCGGTTTGGAGCTGTTGTTGGCCCGGCAGGTTGGGATCTCTGCTGTTCATCACCGTGGAGACAGGAGCGCACTTCTGCCTTTTTTGAGACTTGCAGATTTAGGTGGAGCTGGTCATTTCTAATTTTAAAGAAATATTGCACCCACATGTCTTAGTATCTGAGGAACTATGGTTGTTAAAATCCTTTAGCAACCTGGAGGTGAGATCGATTTCATTGATACGGCATTGAACCATAGGATAAGGGTAATGCCTAAACTGGCAGAGAAGGGATTGTGTTAAACTGTGTGTAGTCCTTTTTGAATGTGTGTTTTTCTTGTCGTTTTTTTTGTTCTTTCTCTCCAATGTTCTATGTATGTTTCTATGTTTATTTGTTCTACAAGGTCAATAAACGGTGATGAAATGGACAACCAATGAGAAACCAACATACATCCAAGCTGAAGGTGCATTTTTGACTGCCCGCCCCAATAAGTGAATGCGTGCAGACGTGTGTGAGTTGCACCTCTTGAAGGATCTCATCTTCTGCAAAAGCATGCTAAATACCCTTGTGTTTATTTTAGTCACAATGATGGAACTTCTTTTACTAGGCCAATCATTCTTCATCTGGTGCAACTCAGCTGTGCCAGAAATAGAACCCGGGTTTGTTTGTGTGCCCCATTTGCTTCTAATATGAGTTTCTCGGGTAATGATTGATGCCACTTCATCAGGGTCACAACAGAACAGAGACATCAGGAACCGTCTCATTTCGCAAGACAGGGTCCTGGAGTATGTGTGCAATGGGGATAACAGACTGTATCCGAGGTGATGTGTGTCAGTGTTTTGTCCTAAGCAGCAATCCAGTGGCATAATGTCAATGACAATATGAATGATTTGGGTTTTTGACAGCATTGGTGTTTACTGTTTTGTTTCATGAATGTTTATGTATATTGTGTTTAATGCCAGTTTCCTCCAGCTTCTATAGGCTGGTCTGGCATTGTCGTCTTCCCAAGTGAGTGGGTTACACCTAAACTATCCCCCCAGGCCTGTTGGAGACTCAAGGGCCCTATCGTGACCCAGTGTCTCAAACTCATGTGCCAAAAGTAAGAAAGGGCAAGTAGCCAGACTACAAACCACCCTTCCAATCGCTGCGCTATTAGTTGGTGGTGGAAGTTCCTCTTTACATATTCTAGCTGAGAGTGTGCAATTGATTCTGTTTGGATGGGTTACTAGAAACAAGCACTCAGAGCTCAGGTGCGCGCATGCGTCAATACAAGGACACGGTCACCTGGAACTGTCTCCTTCATTCTGATTTACCAAACTCCACGCTATTTCCTGGGAGACCATTCAAGAGGCAGCAGCGGTACATGCCAGTAACGTAACATAATGGAAGCACGTGTTTTGCAGTCTTTAATCAGAGCCTTGACAGTTGTCCCAGCATTACTAGGCGAACTGTGTTCTCACTAGGGAATGAGCTTCCATTTAACATTAAAAATTATGACTCCTTCCAATGTTTCAAAAAATCACTTAAGACCTGGCTCTTTAACAAATACTAGCTAACCCACACAGCCTATAAACCTTCCCCCTCCATAGGTACTTGCATAGGCCTCCCCAGGGTAGCCCAACACTAGAATCCTAATTATTGTTAGTTACCCTGCTTAGTGTTCACCTATGGAAATCTTTGTAACATTGTTGTTTATGTAATTGTACTAATGCTTGTTTTTTTACCATAAGATGTCTGTAACCACGCCGTGATACCTGAGGGTCTGTGCTTCAACAAATGTAATAAATAAATAAATACGCAAATAAATAAATTCAACAAAACCAACGCACCATAGGGTCGTAGTGTACAAAAAAGAAGTGGCTCTGCCCCCCTGACCCATTCCCCAGCTCTCCCCCAATCGCATACCCATCCTTAACTGTACTAACAACACCAGAGGCGTTGCTGGGGGGGGGCTGAGGGGGCTATAGCCCCTTTTGGTTGTAGCCCCCCCTGTTTCCCCCCCACCCAACCCCCCCACCCCCCCCCCCGGATAGAATCTCACGAGCTACAACCAAAAGGCTAGCTAGCCCCGAGTCCCAACAGTTTCGACATCAGCTTAGCCCCTGGTCTATTCCAGACCTAGAAATACCCCTGAACAATACTGAAAGAAACAGTGACAACATGCATTGTCCCCCACACCAGGCAGGTCTATGCGCCCACTCCTTTCCATCCAGGGACATGCACAGCACTATAGCCACCCCTGCCCCACACCCATTTCCTGAACAGGCAGCTGTACCTGCAGCAATTTCACATTATTAGTGCTTGATTGCAGCAGACAAGCGCTGATCTCTGTCTCCCGCGGCTCAGGAAGATGCTACGCTAGTCTTCCGAGCACGACCAAGGTTCGAATCTCCCATTGGGGTGGGAGGGGGAGGGGCGACAAATGTGCCCTTCCCTGCCATCCAGGAATGAGGCTCTGGGTTACAATAAGTAAAGGAACATGGCAGATTTTTCCGAAAAGCAGAGTAAAATCGTACCCTTCAATGCTTGTCCACTTTGACCTCTGGACCCACATTGATTGCATACTTCTATCTAGACTATGGAGTCTTTCTTCTCTGGGTATACTTCTCTGTGTCTGCAAACCTAATTTAGGGGGGCCTCCCAAACCCCTGCACACTGTGCATTTTTTGGATGAAACGATTCCTTGTCAGCACAGGGATGCAACATGCCTGGGGGTGAATGTTACACGATGGGGGAAGGTTATACGTGCTTGGAAGTGGGTAAACCATGGATAGGTGGAGTAAGGGCACTATACTTGAGTAACATTGTGGGCTGAAGTAGCAGCAAGTCTTTTATCCCCCACACATAGTTTCATACCTTTCAACTTTTTCAGTTGCAGAGCGGGGGGGGGGGGTGATTTCGTTTTTGCGTGGAGAACTCCATTGACGCCTACAGACGGGCCGGGTGATTGGGGGTGAGTGTAGTGACTAGATGGCGGGTGAGTTGACAGGGATGTGGTTGTGCTTTTTGAAGGGAGCGCATGCTATGGCTGAAATCTATTCACTGTAGGAAGGCACCAGGTGATGTTCCAGTCGACGGCCTAGTTATGCAGTCAGGAGACTTCCCCCAACCCCAGAGTCGCTGAAAGGTCGACAAGTCTTTTGACCGACTGTGCTCCAGCTCCACCCGCCTAACTTTCTGTAACTCTCTCGCGAACCCGTGATACAGATACAATGAAGCGAGCATGGAGCAAGGCCGCGACTCAGAGCTTATTTGGTGCTTTCCCAGCACATTATGACTCGCTTTGAATGTGTTGTGCAGAAAATTAGACCTGTAGAAACACGTTTGTTTTTGCGCTGCTGCAGCGCGATGTAATCCCGGAATGCGGTGGTATTTTGCCCCGGGGGTTAAACCTGTCCAGAAAGAGGGGGGGTTAGAAAGTTAAAGAAAATAAAGGCCGTGCTTGCAAGTCTGAACCGCTCTCAGAACTTTGCACTTGTCACGTGGAGTAACGTGTCTCGAGGCCAAACAACGACAGGAGCGGCTCAGTGGCGGCCATAAGACGCCGCATTCCAACAAGGTCCCTCTTAAGCAAACCCCCATGACCGCAACGCAAACAGCCAATTGTTGATTCTCGAGCCGGGGCTGAATAGCCGTGTAATTAGCTGACATTTAGAGTGTTGTAATGATACATTAGTAAGAATTAACAAGGACATCTTTTCACAATTTGAGCAGACGTTGGAGAAATAAAACGCCCTTTCGTGCCACGGTGACAGCCCTAATCCGCATCGGTGATTTACAAGCGGTGCTATGAAGATTGTCAAAGACAAACATCTGTTTTATTTGGGCCGATTAAGCTTAACATCCTTCAAATCGCTTTGAATTCCATGTCGACGTGTAGAGACTGAAATAGGACTGCTGCATCTGTTCCGTTTTACGTTTGCAATGGCAGACTGGCTGGGTTTTTAATGAGAAAGTGATGTGCCCATGTTCCTCCTTTTTCAATGACTACTAGTTTGATTGGTGTGTTTATTGATTTCCCAGTCTTTATTGCCTTAATAACCAATGTTTGCTTTAAATAATACCCATGGCCGGCCTTAAGACAGGGTGGTCCGGCGACCGCTCGTGGCGCCATGCCCCTCCAAGGTGCCATTAGCACCCTGCCACGCCAACTCGGGGATTGGGGGGAAGCTTTCAAGGGCTCCCCCGGGCTGGCATAGTGGGAGAAGGCACGGCAGGTGCCCTTTTGTTATTAAATGAGCACGCTGGGGCAGGGCGCATTTAATAAAGCATCAACACCCTATTGAGACGATCACCTCCCCACTCCGACGCTGGAGTGAGGCGGTTTTCATTGGAATACGGCGCTCATGCATTAACATGAGCGCCCTATTCCAGTGATTGACTGCCAGGCGCCGGAGTGAGGAGAGTTAAAAGAAATGTGGCGCTTGACCAGGGGCACGCAAGGATGGGGTTGGGGCCAATTCTGCTCAGGGTGCTGCTGCCACTAAGGCCGGCCCTGCTAATACCGTATGGATATACCCTCCTACATGAAGGCAGTTCTGATTTCTATAGAAAGATTAAGGGTAGCCCACTTTTCTCTCTTTAAGGTGTCCAGTATACATCACTAATTTTAAGGGCCTCGTTTGGCTGTATTTTGGTAATTTAATACTGCCAAAATCGGTTAGCGTTACCAGCACTTGGTCCCGTGCGATTACCACGAGATTACAAGTGTTGGTAGGGCGGTGTAAGTCGCCATTTTTGAAGTCCATAAGACTTTGTGGGGTTTTTGGCAGAACTACCGCAAGCAGTAATTCCGCAGATTTTCGGAGGAAAAGTGGAGGATTTACCTCTAGCTCTTTGCTCCTCCAATTTCCTCCAAACTCGGAATTCAGAGCGACAGTAAAAATTTCGGTAATTCCGTTACCCCTCACCCCCAATCCCCCCTGAAAAAATGGCAGTAACGGAATTACCAACTTTTTTTTACTGCACCACAAACTCTTAATGAGGCCCCCACAAATGGTCCAAATACCAGAGAAAATACCATGTATACTAATATTTTTTGTGTCTGTCGCCCTCTGCAGGCATTTTCATTCGTTTGTGGCAGGGCTAATAAAACAGGCACAGGAATCTGGGCGGACCTTGCTCGCTGCATCATAGGATCCAAGCTGCACTTAACTGAGGAGGCCCAACAAGGCCCAAACATGTCTGGGGTTGCTTGCCTAGCAGCTTGGGCTGGGCTGCTACCATTTGTATTTGTATTTATTTATTTATTTGGTGGCAGTACCTGACTGATTTGCATATGGCTGGACCACTTTTGCAATGGTGCCGATGGGCTTAAAAACGGTGGTGTGGAGGGTTGCCCAGAGCAATGCCAGTGGTTCAGATGTATTCAAAACCTTCCACCAATCACTTTATTGGTTGTAGCCTGGATCCCCATGACCTTTTTCACCCCTACCAGTAAAGAAGCAGTATCCTCCTGCTAAATAAAGCAAGCAGAGGCAATTTTAACTACCCACTAAAGAATTGTCTGTCTCTTCATTTCAAAAGGATGGGTTTTGGTAAAATGTGTAGGTGCGGGGACGGGGGCAATAATTGCAATGTGTGTGGGCAATTGTTCTGTGTTGGTTCAGAGGCGGGGGGAACATGTGTGGGCTGTCATTGCTGTGCCAGGCGACTGTGCTGATCCTGGGAGGAATTTGGCGGGGGCCGTCCCTCTGCATTCTGAGTGGCCAAGATGAAGTGTTAAGAGGGGGCTAAGGGAGTAAGGGGCTTCATGCTCGGGCGGGGCTTTCCGTAAAAGGGAAGTGATGGTGGGAGAGGGGAGGTGCCTGAAGGAGATAGTCCACCAGTATATAGGCGAGGGCAATGCTTAGATTGCCCCTTTCAGTCTTGGGGTTGTGTCCTGGATGATGAACGTCACATATGTACATGGCAGACAGCAATACAATGACCTTCTATGGATTCTGGCAGGATTCAAAGGGATTCAAGCATTATGCACCAAAGTCAGATTTGGGCAGATGCCATGGTGGATTTCATGCAGGGAACAGGAGTGCAAGGAGGGGAAGATTTCATAATTAATTAACCTGATCTGCGACAAATCAACTTCTGGGGTGCCAGTGGTTCAGGGGTGGGTAAAGATTTCCAAACCATCAATCCACCCCACACCTCTAATATTCCAGAAGGGATCAAAACAGATTGGAATAACAAGCAAATTATAAACCTCCTTATCCAATTTTGATAACGTGGAGGGAAATGCAGGGTTATCCCCGAAAGGTCATGAATCATTGATTAGTTGCAACAGAGCATTAGTTGCCATACAACAAAAAACAATACTTAGCCAATGATAAAAGGGACTGTCCAGTCGAGGTTGTATAAAAAATAACACAACAGAACGTTCTACTAACACTAGAAAATACAACTAACCCTGTAAAGGAATGCGGAGGATAGACAGTTTCGAAGAAGGAAAAGGGATGCTCTCTGGATACTGACAGGAGGGTAGTCGGCATGGTTAATAACCACATCAGTTTGTTAAGGTTTCTTGGCTTTAGCACAAAGGGAGCAATGGGTCTTGAAATATGTCTAGGGGCCTTCTGGGAAGGACCAGGGGGACAGAACCACAATGTACTTTGTGTTGTAGATGTTCTTGGTGCTCAACAGAGTCGAGTCAGCATCAAGGTGCTTTGCAGGCTTCTGTGACAGAGTTCGAGACCGGAGTCAGCTGTGGGTATCAGGCAGAAAGACGGTTTGGTGAGTGAAGCTGGATGAATGAATGCAGGCTGGACTACACAGCGGCTCTGGGTCAGGAATCATTGTGTCAGTGCTGTTCGGCAGTTCTAAAGTACTGGTCGAGATGTCTTTAAGCAACTGCAGCTTGACAACCATCAACCTTGCGGTCAGATGCAGCTCAAGGAACTCGACTGGCTCAAAAATGTCCTTTCAGGTGGATGTCAGTAGATGCTCGTCGAGGCACTTTTCCCAGCTTCTTCAATGGGCTTGTGTTGTCCTTTAAGGTGGACGGCCCAAAGCTTAGGAGTGTGTTGCAGGCAGCTGCCTTGTCCTTGGTTGTTGCTTCAGAGACCTTCTGGCACTCCCTGTACAGGGAGCTTGCTGCAGAGCCTAGCATGACACGATGTGTGCTGGCTGGGTACCAGTTCTGGAGCAACTGGAGGGTTCTCTAAGTTCTTTATCTCCCTCTGTTCCCTTGGAGAAGTTAAGGGGAGAGATCTTGCTTCCCTCTTTGTATGTCCTAGCGTTCCTTCACTGGCAGAAGCTGTAAGGCCGACTGTACCTTCAGCCAGGGTCCAAGGATGAGTTCTGCTTTCCTACCTCTTGTGAAGTCTTCAGATGATCTGCCAAAAGAGGGGCTTGCCCCTCTTTTAAAGTCAAATGGGCCTCAGTGATTGGTGAGGGCTAATCCTACCTTGATGAACCAATCCTGTGGTCCCTAGCAACAATCTCCTGCATGCATGAGGTCATAACCAGAGTGCTTTGCAACAGGAAAAGTAAAGGGGTGAAAACCTGTTATACTAAGTCCCACCCATCTTTCTGTCTGTTGTTGATCAAAGAGTTTCTATGGTTGATGGATATCTCTGTGGTTCTTGATTAAAGCGACAGGTCTCCTTAGAAGCTGTGGTGAGGCCAGACTGTCTGGCTCTTACAAACCACATTCTCGTACCTTATGAATGGGATCCCCCTACCGGGGTGGCCTACTTTTAACACACAGTCCCAGACATGACAGCGCACTGTCATTGATACTGAGGCTGGGAGCTGGCTCCAGGTTGACACTGTTACATATGAAAGCTTGTTGGGTTTCCTGTCTCCTTTTTTAACTTCTGCAGCCAGGCCCCACATGGGCCTGTTTTAAGTACCATACAAGTGGTATATTACTCGCTGCCACCAGCTGCAGGGCCAAACAAAAAAGCAGTCCGAATCCATGGAGCCTTTGTTAGTTAATCAGGCTGGCCATTGAAGGGGGAAGCTTGGTCCTCCCCCTGCAAGGTGATGAACTAGTGAACTCCTGGCTGTCACATTCCAACTAGATATGACAGGGTGGACTGTACCTGTAGGCTGTGTCTGGCCAGAGTACCCCGGTCTATGTGTTTGTCGTGGTGTGAGCATAGGAAAAAGCATGTGGATTAGCCCCACACATTTTCCAGAGGTTGGTCTGCCATCATTCCATTTAATAAAATATTTTAAAAAGCCCAGGCCAGAGCACACCTAACATGTGGATGTTCGAATTCTTCACTTGATCCTTCCAGGAAATCCGATCAAAATGACCCGGAACATAAGAAACCAAGGGGATTCTTTATCCCTTTTTGTTTTCATTTCGGGTCATTTAGTGCACAACTGAAATGAGCCTGAAAGATATAATAAAAGACTGATATGTATGTGATGCTCGTTGCCCACACTCTTCTTCCCACTAGCGTAAATGACAGAAGGGGGGAAAAGAGGGCTAAGCATTATTGAAGGCCCTTGGCTGCTTCTAGCTGGTGGCGCTTCCATGTTGACTGCCATAATGCAAAGCAGATATCTCTTCTCTATGACCTCAAAGAAGGTCCAACATAGAGTATTCTACAAGGGGGTTGGGTGGTGAATTGTGGTTAGTGTAAAAGATAAAAGATTCAGACTCTCATATTAGAGAATAAACAAAACGAGCAATAAGCACGCAATAAGCATGGGCAGGATAATTGCAAAAATAACATCTTCAGCAGGCTGGGCCTTGCCTAGGAGACTGATAGGAAAATTCCAGATGGATCAGTTGGCCAAATGGACGGTCAACTACTACCTCAATTAAATTTAAACTGCTGCTCAATATATAAATTGCACATATGAACTTAAGGTGATGTCCTGGCTACTGACTAAAGCAGCGGGGTGCAGAGTCCTTCAAGGGACTGCAAAGAATTGGTGATCCAAACCCAAGGAGCTCTCAGTAGCTGACAGAGAGTGAGGACATCTCTGTAATTTACCTGTCTGAGCTTTGTCCTGCAGCACTGACTCTAGTTCTACTACCAGAACGACATCTTATTGGCTACTCAGGTCTCAGTTGAGTTATGGGCTTAGACAGTGCCAATATTATCTGTCGCCGCCGCAGACTCAGAGAGGCTGATCATGAGGCTTCTCTTTGCAAAAGGAGAGGGCCCCATGAAGCACTCTTTCACCCAGCCGCATCCTGTAGCCCACCACCTTCCCACTAAAGAAGCGTGCTGATCTGAGGCGCAAGTCAGCAGTCAGTTAGGGTTTCGATGGCAGCGAGGAGAGAAGCCTGGGTGAGGAACAGGAAAAAGAAAAGGGAGAGAGCAAGTATCCACCAAAACAATATATTGTCATAGCAAATTATCAGCAGCTAAAGAAGGCTCTGGTATCTTAATCACCACTGCCCAGGTTCACCTCATCCTGCCCCGTAAATCAGTTTGAAACCCAGAAAACCTAAAATCTTGTCAAGTCTCCACAATGCTGTTCAACCGTAAATTTGCTAATATAAGGGAAGGGAACCCACATTCTCACCACATTCCTCACTACCAGTGTGCATTTTCTTTTTTTTAAAATCACAAACATCCTCATCCTACTACTCGTTACATTGAAACCTGCTAAGGAAACTCATGCTATATATAACAGACAAACCGTAACCATGCAAGAGCGATTATGGAGGAACCATAGATCGCTGTGCCATTTAAACAATGCTAAGAACGCAGATTAGAGGATCGGTTCCTGGCTAGGTCACTAAAGCTATGTGTCAATGGTGTGCATCCCCTCTTTGTGACATCCTTAGCCTCCTCACCGGCATCATCACTGTCATGCATGCAGTCACCTGCCAATAAGGGGGTTAAGAGAAATGTTACTGAAAAGTCACTCTCTTAATCCTATCCTAAGAAAGCGCCCAACCTCAGCCACATCCAGGTTCTGCCAATTCTGGGGAAACTAAAGGGGTATTCTGGGACCAAGACCCCAATGAGCATGATGGACGAGGTATTGAACTTTTGACATGATTCTTTGTTCCACTGGCAACTGCTGTAATGCTGTAAGGCCAGAAGTGCTGTGGTCGCGTAACCTGCGGCCCAGCATCATCAGGACTGCCTTGTTTTGGAGAAGATGGAGTTGCTGAGTCAGTTTCCCTGGTAAACCCTGCTGCAAGCTGTTGCAGTTATCTAGGCTAAAACGTGCAATGGCTCTGACCACATCGACCTTGTAACCCAATTATGAATGGGTGGTTGTGCACTAGGAGTTGTCAATGGAAGTGTGTATTTACCTGAGACAATCACCCCTAAAATCCTTGCTTCACCCACTGGGCTTGGGGGAACCCAGACTGGATAATCTAGTGAACAAGAGGCTCTGAGGTTGGCTCACCCTAATACACTTATTTTTAAGCAGATCATTATAAAGTATTAGTTTGCGGAGGGCAGATCCAGAAGAACTCCTGGGTTTTGCAGGAGCTGCTAGCAATGCTGGTATGATATGATATAATATGATGAGTCATTTATAACACGCCTGTACACAAGTGTGGCAGTTCATTCATTTTTTCAATTTCACTGGAAATTGATAACCACAAACATGAATTTTACATGCCAGTTTGTCCACCAATTATCTACTCTTTTGGCAGTGGCACACTAGTTTTCTACCATGCCATGTAATTTGTGATAATTTTTCGTCAAATCACATGTGGCTGTTTTTAAGGGTGGCTTCAGGAGATTCATTGTTTAACCTAATTTACAGACAGGGGTGTTAGGGGGAGTGTAAAGCAAACTTTGGTGTTGTTCTAAAGGAGTAAAAAATCTCTCGTGGAAAGTACTCATGACACTTTTTTTATTGGTCTAAAGGTAATTGACACCGTATTCAACCTCGTTTGTGATTGGATGGTCTAGTGTTTGTGGTCCATCCTAATGATAACTGGTGATTATGCCAAAACGGCTATGTGTGCAGGGGCGAGGCTAGGATGATGTCAGATAAGAACACGGTATCCAGCATGTGACCCCTCCCTTGGGTGGCTTTATTCTCCTTTGGGTGGCTTTATTTAGCCATAATTTCAAACCTAAATTAGGCAATGGACTGTGGAGTTCTTGGGCCTGTTTATTACCTAAAATACCCAGACCAAGATGAACAGCGCCCCCAAGATGTGAATCTTATTCCCGGTCAAAATCAGGTTGATCATGAGATGAAACCACTCTTTCAAGAAATAAGAATTATGGCCTAGAGGGCGGCCTGCCCAAGCATAGTTATCACAGTGTTGTGACCAATTGTGCCTGCACATACCAAGCTCTCAGTTGGTTAAATCATTGGTGGAGCTGGGTAAAAGGATCTCCAGGGACATTATTTGTACCTTCTCCCCCTTTTTGTATAGTCAATGGTTCTCCGCAGGGAGGAGTGTGTCAAGTGCTATCATGCAATTATACAAGATCCAGGTTACAGTAATCCACAATATGCCAATTGCTAGTTCTCTTTGGTATTGCTGATGTTGTTAGCGTTCTTCTTGGCCGCCCCTCCATTTTGTTGTCCTATACTGACATTGATTCTGGTTTGTGGATTTTGCCCGGGAGACTCCCCTAGAACAGAGAATGGTCTTTCCCGAGGACGAACGAGCTAGAAGTGTTCCATAAATTGTCAGGCATTTCAACCAAAATCAGACCTGTTCTCAGTGTCCTTTTAGCCTTTAAATTCAGATGTCTAACAGCTGGAGCTCCAAAAAACAAACTAATGCCGACACACTCCCTTTTAAAGACTTCTTTGAAGATTAGGGATGTGGTAACACAAATTGGAGTTGGAATGTGCACTCAACTCTCGCCACCAGCTAATAATGAGGCAATCATCAAACCAGTGGTATTTTCAATTCACTGATTTTAAACATTTCTCAATCTGATTTCCTTGGTGCTGGAGGAAGCGGGTCCTAGGAGTTCACGTGAACTACTTTCTATGTGGGCAGGCCGGGGTAAAACCTGATTTCTGTGTGGTTGGTCCACTTTTGGAGTGGTACAGACAATCTGAAAAACGGCGGCCCAGCACACTGCCCAGAAGAATTACCAGTAGTTAAAAAGCTTTGCCACCAGTGGGCGAAGGGCATGAAAAGAAGTAGTGGAACTATTTTCCCTGCTGGCCTGCCCCTCTCCCCACAAACCCCATCGCCACGCCGCCTCCCACGCACAATACAAACTCACAAACACATGCATTGCACATGCTGTTGAAGGGAACGTTCGGTGAAGTGCACTGAAGTGCAAGTTTCCACAGCTTTGTAAACATTTATTTTAAAACGAAACCATTCCGCAGGGGTTCCTTTTTTTTTTAAATAAAAGCACAGGAACAGTCTAACTTAATTTTTTTTTAAAGCAGAGGACCACCGCTCTCAACTGCTCCCTCAGCCCTGACACCAGGAGCAGACTCCCCAAAGATCATGTCCTTGAAGCAACTTACTATCCTTAACAAATCAGCTCACCTATTTGCCAAATACAGCAACATCTGAACTGATTGGTTAAGCCCTTAATCACCACGAATACTCTTGCTCCAGCAGGAAATCACGCTTAACGCATCCATGTGACATACAAGAGCTCACTGCACTTTCTGCTGGGCAACATAGCACTTTAAAACAAGGGTATGCAAACCAAAGCGCGTGAAGCTGTTCTTGTACTGACAACCTTCCAATAACACGCAGACGCGTAGGACCTGCTGTGGTATGAAGTGAAATCGTTGCGAGAGGCTTTTGCCTGACAAATGCTACGCATAAAGGCCGCGCCACGAAGGCCTTAGTCGGCAAGTCACCAGCACTCCGCGAGCCATAACTTATTCAGCATCCAGCGCATTTATTGGGAAAGCGAGTCTGCGCGCCCTTTATGCGTGGCCATTTCACGGCTTCGGCTCCTCTTTGAAGTCATAAAGCATCACGAAAGTTGCTGCGTCATACAAACCCGAGCGGAAAATGGCCTTTTAATGACACGCGCTGCGTTCTATCGGGATTTCCTCTTATTAACTGAAGGGAAACGTGTTTTTAATTCAGTGTTTACAGCGAAAGGATAGAGCATCTAATCATTGGTCAGGCGTGGGCAATCAAACATGTCCCTCGTCCTGTTAGAGCGTGGAGGCCACCCTCATGCCAGAGCAGCAGCAACAAGAAGGCAATGCTAAAAAAGTTGCCCAGGGTTCCACCAGCAGAGGGTTACCAGCAGAGTTGCCAACATGACCCATTCCAGTCTGTAGGTGCTTATCCAGTCCTGTTTACTTCTTTGCATTCTGGGACTTGTTCTTCCACTTGTCTCCTTATAAAACTCGGACTGTGAGTCCCAGAATGCAAAGAAATAAACAGGACTGGCTAAGCAGCTACAGACTGGAATGGGACATGTTGGCAACTATACGAAGGGCACAATTTTGACCCTAACAAAATGAAATCAGGATACCTTGTAACGGAGAAGGTCACCAAAATGGCATAAATACCTGCACCCGCTCTGCACCCTACACCCTATCTGCAGGTCGCAGGTTCAAATCCCGGAAAGGCCAACTCAGCCTTTCATCCTCCCAAGGTCGAAGAATGAGTACCAATTTCGATTGGGTAATAATAGTAGTGTATGTAAATATGTCTTATGTAAAGCGCTGTATAAAAACAAATTATTATTATTACTTTGGCAGAGCAGAGGTATCCATTATGGGGCGCACGAGAGCAGGTTGTGGGACCAGGGAAGACTTGACTAGTCAGCCTATCTGTCCCTTACTCCTCTTGTCATCCTTCCTAATACTCAAAGAGTGGCTTAAAGTAATGGCCTCCAGCCCTCATTGGATCACTGATCATGTGTCTATCCTCTAGTCTGAGACATGGGCCGGAAATATGTGTCTCTCCTGATGTTTTGGACTACAACTCCCCTACCCAGCTGTATATATATCTCCAGCCAAAGTGGTTAGTTTTGATTGTTAAAATGTCAAAGTGTTGTCCTCAGTTAAGACCTGAAGCTACAGAGTTTGGCCTTTACTCATACCCTAGCTTTGCAGATACTGGACGTCCATGTTCCTCCTGCTGCATAAGACTGACAAGGCCAGGGTATGTTGTGTCCTCTATGTATAGTGCTGCCTGGCACGAGCACAGAGTAGGCACTCACTTCCATGCAGACCAAGGAGATGTTGGGGTAGGAAAGATGTTGCGTTGATGAAGCACCCTGAATCACTCCCTCCGACTCCCCCAGACAAATGCACAAAACCTGTGCACATACATATATTCTCCATGTCGAGTCGTACACAGAAGCGAGGCTCAAAAATGGTGCTCTAGTGATTGATTGGAGAAATAATATTTAAATTGTCTTTCACATTGCAATGTCTCATTTTCTTTATAGCGATGCACCAGTCAAACGCAGGAATCAGCTCGCCTTTCTTGAAAAGCCAACATCTTTGCTAATTCTGCCAGCATGAGGGCGTTGATGCTATATCGCTGCAGAACATGGCAGGTCTTTCTGCACTCAGATTTTACACCCAATGGGGCTGCAGGCCAATTTTATAAGTCATGGCTGATTGACTAATTGCTGGTGAAAACGGAAGAGAGCGTTGCATTAAACGTATTGTCGCGCCAAATCAAGCTCCTTTCTTTGAGTAATGAACACTATTGTGCTCTGTTAAGTGAGTGAAGCAGGCAGTGAGCCGTCAGTGAGGCAGTGAGACGTCAGTGAAGCAGACAGTGAGCAGTTCTGGGAATCAAGCCAGCAGATACGAAGCTAGGGTTACTAGTTGTTTGGACCTGCAGGTCCACAAAGGCACGGGGATCTCTTTGCTGCTCTGCTGCATGAAGGGTGAAAGAAAGTGGCTAAGCAGGCCCTGATGTCAGGTCAGGTGTCCTGTTTCTGGCCTATGTCCAGCCAGCTGCACTTCCAGGGACCAGGAAAAAAAGGTTAAGGCCTGTCTTCCAAGTACCGCCAGTTCTACTTCTCCGCCAGAAAATGGGTTTAATTAACTCTCATGTTAAAAACATCCAGCTTTTGCCTAGGGGTAAACCCTACAGGAAAAAAGAAATGTACTCTAACTGTCCTGGCTTAATTTCTACCTGCAATTTTCCACATGTTTGAAATAGAGTCCCATGGAACGCCACAATAGGGAATAACAATAACTTATAATTGTGCCGAATTACTGAAATTGGTGGAAGCAGTGGTGGAATTAACAATGCTAATGCCGCAAAACTAGTAATGAGGCCAAACGTTCGCACACCACGACCAAAACAGATTTTATATTTAAAGAATATTGTCGAGCAAAATATGAGACTCCCTCCGGCACTCTGAGTAACCATGTCCTCTTGAGCTAACTATTCAACCCAGGATGACCATGGCGAAATGAACTCCCATACAGTCATCCAAAAGACGTTAAGGTCTTTTTTACCTGATTAACAAATATTCAATAGAAAGCAGGCGGGAGTCCACGCCGCAGATACGAATCCAAGAAGCCAGCAACAGCAGACTGGTACGTTTCTCACTCCATACATATGGAAGTTAGCCAAAAGCAAGGCTTCTCCCCCCTACACATCTGCAATCCTGTGCCTCTCCCAACAACAACGCAGCACCCCCCACAACAAAAATGTGGTCTAGTTGGACACATAATGAACTTCAACAACTCTTGCACGCTCTCTTACCAATTTCAACGCATCCACCCACGTGCCTGCTTAACATGGGTCGCTAGTAGGGACCTGACCGCCCCTACCCAACTTTGCTTTTGCTAAAATGTAGACACGTATTCTAAATTCCTCTGATGAACATCCTCATCCGGTCCCTGAGGGTGTTCAACCTACTGCGCATTGGGACCAAGCCAATGGTGAAAAGCGCTATACAAATGATGTTGACGAAGATTCATAATCACCTATAATCCCACACAAACACTTCTATGAATGGCATGAGTAAATAATGTATTCATCTGATTAGCCAATCATCAGTTATAATAAATTATTAGCAAACAAAACAATCCCTTAACGAGATTCTGGCTTTGGGTTGATCAGCGTTGTTCTACTCAATGTGCACCGAGCTTACACAAATAATTCCACGCATCGCAGCAACGCCTCGCTTCAATTAAGCACCAGTTTAATACAGGTCATCATTATCTATTTGATGAGTGGCATTATTTGAAAGCCGTGGTGGTTCCTTATCTTACATCCAAGTCTAACCTTCCTAATTTGCCCTATGGACGGTCTTCCCAAGGCCCAAACTATAATGTTTAGCCATAACTGGAGGCACAGAACTATATGAACAAAATATTGAATTTGGTGAGTTCACCAATTGCACACACACAGTGCCAATTGGCCCAGCCATGATACTCGCCGATGTAAACTAAATATGTGTTTTAAAATCCCTTTAATTGGCTATCAATGACTTTTGATTATAAAGAATTCATGTACATTTCATAACTATGCCGAGATAGCTGTAGTATCTGCTCATTCATGGCCAATACAACCTTTTACTGAATATGGCGTTAAGACCCGATAAGGCTATTAGCGCCCCGGGTTACCCAAGCGGTAACCCGGGGTGCAAAAAAAATAATTTTCTTTCGTTGAACGGGACGCCGCGCACCTCTCTTTCAATTAATGAAAATACTGTCTAAAGATGGCCACCTGTCTTCCATGTACCACAGCCAGAGAGTGTGGGGTGAATTTAAAGGCCACAAACAGAAGTCCCTTTCACATGAACAGAAAGATTTTAAACACTGGAACAAAAACGGCCTGGCCTTTGTTTTGGTTTATCAAGTAAAATTAAAGAGCCGTGTGGAAAGGGACCTACCTGTCATTACTAATGGAAACGTAGCATTTTAATTTACAAACAGACAAATCAAAGATCCCTGTCACATGGAAAACAAGATTTCTAAACATTGAAAACAAACATGGCCTGCACATGTATGTGAAAATAAAAACAGTTTCAAAAAGTAAAAGTGAAAAAAAATATCACTACTCACAGAAAAATTTCAGGAAAACAAAACATGATGTGTGGGTTGACAAAGAGCAATGTATATTATCTTTCACCCACAAAACTCCAGGGACATTTGAAGAGCCACTTTGTCTTCATGAAAAAGATGTCAGCCCAAGGCAGACCCTTTGCTGGCTGCATGCAAAACTTCATAAGGACATTTCCCACTCCCAGCCTGGATGTCACATCTCCCATCTAATGACCAACTGCAATCAAAATGTCTTGCTAAAGGTATTGAAATTCAGTGCTCTCCAGACCTGCTGACTCTGAAAGCAAAAGTTACCCTTGGCTGGAGCATGACTAATATGTGTGAAAATGGGGGCACCCACTTCAAATAGCAAGCTTCCAACACAAAGGAGATTGATAAAAAAAACTGTGGGCACAGGCTGACCCAGTGACAACAAATGGCCGGAAGCAGGAGCAGCAGCAGGACCATTTGTCCCACATGAAGACTCACAATTTATTTAAAAGGACTATTATCATTTAGGCCTTTTTCTCAGCCTTCATAAGGCAGATGGGTTTCAGCTATGTACCATTTTAATGTAGTTTCCAGGTGACTTTGGGGATATAAAATTCATCTTCCTGCGACCCTGGGAACTGTAATGGGCAGTAAAACTATGTTACTGACTGATCTGAACATGTTCCAAATGTGACAATTGGTGAGCTGGTGGAAAATGAAATTAGGTATATGCTTAAAATCTTGCATATTCATAATTGTGCTTTTTATGGAAATGGCAGAAAGGTGCCACATGGCCACGCTACATGATACGGATTTGGTGGTTGGCTTATCTAATTCCCCATGATTAGCAGAAGCAGAAACTATGTTTAGTATGGCAGTTGCTGGTAAAATTATGAAATTGTGATACATAACTAGTTTTTGCCAAAAAGTTGAAAGGAGAACAAAGGGGCGATTACAAATGGCAATTGCCATATGTTGCTCCAGACCCCAAAACTAATCCTGACTTGGAGGCTGGGTTGGGAGGAGAGAGAAGGGTATATGTCCAATCCTCGTGGCAGGGATTCTTTCAGGGAACTGTGACGACTCTCGCCCAAAACCCCCTCTAGAGCCTGGCATCCTCTTCAAAAGCCCTCATGGGGCCAGTCCTGGCCCATACACCATGAAAAACAATGTGCTTGGGAACTACTTTATTGTATTGTCAGCCAACATGGAAGCATCCACATAGCTTGGTTCCTAAGAACCAAGCTATGCATTCTAGTGTTTTGGGTGTGGTAGCCTAGGGACTACTTTACCTGGACTATTTTGTTGGGGCTGTTTAAACCACACCCGAGCAAGATAACACGCTTCACGTTTCTTTGCAGCTTGCAACGTGGCGCTCACCGTGTCCAGCTATTCCCTCGAACCTCGGAGCAGCAGAACCTGCAAGGAGACAAAAGGAACATCATTAGCAGCAGCATCTTACCTGCAGTCTTCATCTTTAAACACTAGCAGCTACTGAGAACAGCTTCCTCGAATCTGCACGCCTCCCGGACAGAACGACCTGAAAGAGGAAGATAGAGGCAACATTAAAGAAAGCAGTAGAGACATTTACAAATTACGACCTGCTCAAAAGGCTTACCTGGCTGGTTGCCTCTCGGCTGGCACCACTCCGGACATTCCACTCGCGCTGAAGAACACTGCGACCTACAAGGAAGGAAAACACAAGTTAGCAAAGGCAAGACTTCGCAGCGCTGCGCATAGCGCTTACTTACCGCATCATAGCGCTCTTAATGCCCCATCATTTACCAGCGGGGCTCAACCAAGCCAGTTCATCACGCTGAACTCCGCATACCTAAGGGAGAAAAAAGAGACATTTTAAACAAAGAAAGGCATGCAGGATAGCAACAAAACTAAAGAACAGCAATAAGACCTACCTGAACAATATCAAACGGGCCGGTGTCATTGAAGTAACTGCACAACCCTCGCCCATGAAAGACAGCGCGCCCCTGTAAGGAAGGCAGGATGGAGAGCACGCCTAATTCTACCACAAGGTGAGGAGAGGGCGCCAGAGGGACTGAAATCATACGGGGGTGGAGGGAGGGTACTTACCCCAGTCGGTCAGTCTTGAACACAGTCCTCCTGTATTTTCTGGCAGAACCTTCCCCGCAGACTACATCAGGGCAAAGCTGAGAAGCATACCAGTGAGTAACCTGGCTGGGTGGCATCCCTGTGGATACCAGGTGAGCGTAACAGGAACTTCCCCAAGATTGTAAAATTGGTGGTGTCATCTCTGCTATATAAGGGCGACTGCACTAGGACAAGGGACAGAAAGAAAGGAGAAAGACAGGAGGACAGAGAGAAGAGACAGACCATCAGGAAGGCTGCTGAAAGTTACCATCTGACATCTGTAAGGAGACACCAGAAGATATTGCTGAGAGTGCATCTCGGTGGAGCTGTCTCTAGGAAGGCCTCAAAGCTGACTGGGTCCTACGGTGGAGGGGGGGGAGGTCATCTTTGAGAGTGGGATGACCAGTCCCCTTCCCTATCTTCCAGAGTGTCCTGAGATGCAGCTGGCTTTCCTGAACCTTATCCAGAGGCTTGCTATGTGAGAAGAACCTAGCCCTGGGAAACCAAAAGGTGGGGAAGTCTGCTTGCCTTGAATCCTTTACTTTCAAAGTGTGTGGGGGTGAGCAAAACTATGTAGATCATTAGCCTATTTAATCAAAACAAATAATTTAATTAATTCCCCATTTGGCAGAACTCTACGGGTGCAATTTGTTAAAATTCGAAATTAACAAAGCTCACTTACTAGTGTGTACTTACAACTATAGCCTATGATTTAATTGGGTAATCCTTGTTGTCCATATGACCCCTACTTCTTTAAGGAAGAGGGGTGTCTTTTTTCTTAAATCAGTCCAACCTTTTTATCCGGCATCCCCAACACAGGCCTTTCAGTATGGGGGGTCTGAAATCCAAAATTCCCCAAAGCAGTCCAATTTTTCTGCCTGAATCCCCAACCTAGACCAAAGCAAGGGGGGCTCTAAAAAACAAAGCAAGACATCACCCTGTGTATATTTTAAACCAAAAGTGTGGGTTGAAATTATAATTGCCGTATTATTTTTTACCAATCTTGAAATCCTACAGCTACCCTTTTAAGCCTGCAGGAAAATCAAAATCAAATCGCACAAAATTACATAAGTGCCTTTGTTATTGATCAGTGTAATTATTTTGTGAAGTGAAATTTGCAGAACTTGAGAACTTGAAGAATTGTGTCTGTGTTCTTTTTAACTCCCTCTTGTGATTAATTTATGTGGAGAGAAGTTGATTTTGTTGTGCCACAGATAAAGTAGTGTTTGACATTTTTGTGCTAATTTCTATTACTTTTAATTTAAATAAATTCCAATATATTTCCCGGACACCGGCCTGGTTCTTTGCTCATTGTTAGCTCAGGGGAGAGGGATCTAAGGGGCATGATATGTGTCTGAGATAGGGCTAAAGACAAGAATCTGGTAAACAGTTTGTTGCATAACCACTTAAGTGGGGTGGGAAGGAACTCCCTGTGTTGAGGGTGGCTTCTCAATAAACCGTAACAGGAACGACAGCCCTTGAAAACAGGTAAGTAGGGTGGGGCAGGGGGTGGTGGGAAACATTAAGATGGTGCTGCTCGGAACGTGGGCTGAGATTAGTGGTTTCAGCCTGCGTTTCGAGCAACCTGATTGGTTGGCTCCCCCGCCCCGGTGCTAATAGTAGTTCTATGCCATAAGCATCAGGACCACTGAAAGCCCACAGGGTTGTTTAAACTTCCAAACAATATCTCAAATATTTTCTATGGTTAGTTTAAAATCGATCTCCCTAGTAGTCATGTTGGAATTTCCCAAAAAGAAATGAATGGGCCCCTCACATGTTCTGCCTAAGAATTGAAGCAGATTGAGAGTCTTGCCAAAATGGTTACTGTCCCTTGATTCTGCACAAATTCCCATGCAAAGCATGAACATTACGGGAGGTTTGAGGCGGCAGGGGAAATTAGAGGTCACTTGAGGGTATGCAGTAATAAAATTGTGTTAAAAAAGTCATCTGTACAAACAATCGTGGAAAGAATGCCGTGGTTTGACCCGGTAAAGGTGTACCCCATTATACCATTTAAGTTGAGCGGGGGTGGCAGGGTTGTCCCCCGCTTCCCTTAAATGGTGTTATGGGTCCGGCGGTTGCGGGGGTGTCCCCTGCATCCATTACATGGATTGCGGGGGCAAAACCACAGCCTTTTTGCTGCAATTATTTGTGTAAACAGTAATTTCTGCCGCGATTTCAACACATGGAACCCATATGAGGGTTATAAAGGAAAGTTCAAGGTACTGTGCATGTCCTATTACCACAGTAAGATAACCCAACGGGTTAACAGACAAGCAAGAGACATTGTTGTGCAAAACATAGATCAGAGGTTGAAATACGTGTAGGGAGGACTCAGCTTTTCACCCTTCTCCGTTCTATGAAATCAGTACCACTGAGTTGTGTGTAACGTTGTACAAAAAACAAACAAATCAGTTTCTGGTTTGCCCTATATCAATATAGTATTCCTATAACTCTCTATTCTTTACACTTTAAAGAACTCAACAACACCCAGTCCTTTAAGAAACTAAGCTATCTCGTGAAACATTAATAGAGGGAAAGGTTTATTTATTTTATTTAAGTTTCATGAATATGGCACTTTACAGTGCAACCACTTTGTAGCACAGAGAAAATGACAGGACACAGGGGTCGGGTTATGACTTGTAATCAATCACAGTGCCGTATAACGCAGAACACATGATTTATACAAGGAAGTAAGTGGGCAAACCAGCTGTAAACCAGGAACCAAGCTCCAGATGTGTAGCCAGCACAGGGTAGCACAATACCTAGCCACCCTTCACTCCTACGCACTTATAACAAGTTCTAGTGACGTAGCGCAAATGACCCGTATCCAGCATGCATGCCCTGCTGCGTGCCTGCTCATTGAGCTGGAATAATTCTCAGTGGCGAATCACGGGAGGGCGTGCATGCATAATGAGAGTTTGTTCCCACTGTGCCACCAAACCTACTGAGCATGCGCAAGCATCATCATTTGAATTAGCATGTCTGTATGACCAATACATTTCGGTAGGTGGCAATCATGTGTGTATATATATGGGATATATTACTCACCGTAATCATATTTCTGATGCTTGTATCTGCTTAGATCCACATGCTGTGCATAGGCCGACATCTAGTGGAAACATGCAGAGTATTACAGTTCATTTTTCGAAACTCAAAAATGGGCGTCGACACAGGGCGTGCCAGTAATACTATCCCTAGTGTGACGTCCAATGTACCCATGATCCCTCACGTGTCTAGGACCCTCAGATTGTATTTTTCCTGACATGAGGTAGCATGAGGACTAGCGTGAGTACAGATTATCCAAGCAGATAGATAGAAAGATAAGACTACAAGCATCCATGCACCTTCTCTCAGAGGGGAGGAAGGGCGGGCCGCATGTCAATCTAAGCAGATACAAGCATCAGAAATACGATTACGGTGAGTAATGTATCCCTTCTGAGGCTTGTGGAATCTGCTTAGATCACATGCTGTGCATAGATTAGCGATCAGTGTTAGAAGAAGGAGGTGGGATGTGAGAAGGGTCATGGGCAAATAAATGTCTTAGGACCGCTTGTCCCACTTGAGTATCTGTCTTGGAATGGGTGTCAATGCAGTAGTGCTGAGTAAAAGTGTGAATAGAGCTCCAAGTAGCTGATTTGCAAATGGTGTCAAGGGGTACATTTGCAATAAAAGCCAGAGTGGCCCCAATGCCTCTTGTAGAGTGGGCTCTTGGCGTGAAAGGCAGAGTTTTTTCAGAAAGGGAGTAACACAGCTGTGTACAGTTTATAATCCACTTAGAGACGGCACCTTTAGAGACGCGATCTCCCTCCTTGCCTGTAGCTACGGAGACAAACAGTTGGTCTGTTTTCCTAAGCGGTCTGGTCTTGTTTACATAGTATAGGACCGCCCTACACACATCTAGGGTGTGTAGTTTCACCTCAGCCGAGCTTTGTGGGTTCTGGAAGAAAGCCGGAAGCCCGATGGACTGGTTCACGTGGAATTTGGAAATAAACTTAGGTGAGAACCTAGGGTGTGTTTGTAAAACTAGTTTATCTTTATGGACAGTAAAGAAAGGGTCCTGCACTGACAGAGCCTGAATTTCACTGACCCTTCTTATAGACGTAATGGCTACCAAGAAGGCAGTTTTATAAGTCAGGTGTTTGAGACTGCTCTCATGCATGGGCTAGAAGGGAGGGCCCAGGTGTTTAGCAAGCCCCACATTAAGGTCCCACCCTGGTGGTGGGTTAGAAATTGGAGGGTGAAGTCTCTTTACTCCTTCCATGAAGGCTTTAACCACTGGTACTTTCCACCACGATACTTTGTTATGCGAGGTGGTGTACGCTGACAGAGCTGCCAGGTGTACCTTCAGTGAAATAAATACCAACCCTGCGTCCAGCAGGTGGAGCAAGTAGGTGAATATAGTGGAAGGAGTGCAATCAACTGGGTTGATTTGTTTACTCTGGCACCAGATGACAAATCTCTTCCATTTGTCAAAGTAGCAATACCTCGTGTTTGGCTTCCTAGATTCCTTTAGGATGTCCATACATCTCTGAGGTAAATTGATATGTCCAAACTCTATGACCTCAGGAGCCATGCTGCCAGGTTCATTGAGTTGGGTTGAGGATGTACTGTCTGACCTTGGTGCTGGGACGGTAGGTTGTACCAGCACGGAGCTTGATGGGTTTGCACACCGCTAGTCTGCGTAAGTGTGGGAACCACAGTTGCCTCGGCCACTTGAGAGCAACTAGGACGAGCGTCATCGATTCCCTGAGCATCTTGTTGAACACCTTCCTGATGAGGGGGGTTGGTGAAAAAGTGTACGCAAACATCCCTGACCAGCTCATCCACAGGCCGTTCCCCTGGGAGTCTGGTTGGGGGAACCTGGATGCGAATCCTGGGCACTGTCTGTTTTCGCTTGTGTCTATAGTGGGGAAACCCCACTGAGAGAAGAGATCTTCTATGATTTCTCTGTGTAGACACCATTCGTGTTCTTGTGGGAGGGGATCCCTGCTCAAAGCGCCCGCCAGAGAATTGAAATCCCCTGGAACATGTTGAGATGACAGGTGGATGTTCCGTCTGAGTGCCCATATCCACATTTTCTGGGCAAGCTTGGATAGATTTGGCAAACGAGTCCCTCCTTGCTTGTTCAGGTAAAACATTGCTGTTGTGCTGTCTGTCAGGATCTGCACTGACAGGTTTAACAGGTAGGGCTCGAACGCTTGAAGAGCTCTGAATACTGCCAGAATTTCTAGCAGATTGATATGATTCTTGGCCACTGAGTGAGACCAGAGACCCTGAGCTGTGTGGTGGAGAAGGAGTGCTCCCCAACCTGACAGGGATGTGTCTGTTGTGACTACATCCTGTGTCTAGGGATTGTAAAAGGGTTTCCCCTTTGACAGGTTTTCTCTTGTCCACCAGTGAAGACTTCGTACAAGTGTTGGCGAAACAACCACTAGATCGTCCCACTGACCACTTGCCTGAGACCACTGTTTCGCCAACCATTCTTGCATGGGACGCATGCGCAGGCCCGTGTGGGGGACCAGGTAAATACATGACGCCATCATGCCCAGCAAACGCATTGCTTTCCACACTGTTATCTGGCGACCGGCCTGATATAGCGGAATTTGCAGAATTAGATTCCGAAAGGCCAACCCTTCTTGTGTGTTTAGGACAGCTCCTAAGAACTGCTTGGAGGTGCTTGGCACCAGACTTGACTTCTCGTTTATGGAGAAACCCAATTTGAAGAGGAGGTCAATAGTTCGTTGAATATTTGATCTGCAAATTACTGGGGTCTCCCCCGTGATGAGGCAGTATTCCAGGTAAGGGTACACTGGGATTGCCTCCTTGCATAGGTGTGCCGCTGCCACCGCCAGTACCTTGGTGGGTACCCTCGGAGCCGAGGCTATACCGAAGGGCTGTACCTTGAACTGATAGTGCTGACTGTCCACCTTGAAGCGCAAGAATCTTCTGTGCGCCGGGAACATGGAAATGTGAAAATAGGCATCTTTCATGTCCAATGTTGCCATGTAATCCCCCTTTTTTATTAGGAGGTTTACCTCTTGGAGAGTAGTCATGCAAAACATTTGGGGCTTGACATACTTGTTTGCTGGCAGTAAGTCCAATACTGGGCGCATTGTCAAATCTTTTTTTGGCACAAGTAAGTAAGTTGAATAAATACCCTTGTTTACCTGGTGTCCCGGGACGAGTTCTATCGCTTCCTTTGCTAGAAGATTGGCGATCTCTTCGAGGAGGATCTTCTGGTGGTCCAATGAATGTACTTTTTGACGTGGAGGGTGGTTTCGGGGACGCTCTAACAGTTCTATGCATTGTGCTGCAGACACTGTGGACAGCACCCACCTGTCTGATGTGATCCCTTCCCAAGCTTGGGTGAAGTTGGTAATGCGTCCCCCTACTGGGGATGCGTGAAAAGGGACCCTGAACGGAACGTCACAGTTTTGCGTGAGGCATGCCGCCGCCTCTATTGGGGCTGCCTCTACCCTTACCACATCCCCTCTTGTTACCCCTGCCATAACCCTGGGTAAACTGCTGGTTGTTGTTATTCCATGGTGTACCCTGCCCCTGGGAATAGTTGGAGCCTCTTTGTGAGTTTTGGCCGCGTGGGCGATGGAAATTGCCATTCCCTCTTTGATTGGGGGGTTTGTTAGTTAACTGGCCCAGGGATTTGAGAGTCTCGTATTCATCTTTCGCATTTTTTAAGACTTCCTCTACCGCCTGACCAAACAGTAGATCGTGCTCCACCGGTTTGTCTATTAAAGATGCTTGTGTCTCGGGTTTAAACCCAGATTGTCTTAACCAAGCATGTCTTTTGATAACAGTGCTTTCTGCTATCAGTCTGCCGGCGCTATCCGCGGCATCAAATGTTGCCTTGTGGATGCAACTGGACACGGCTCTTCCCTCCGACGCAACCTGCGCCAACTGGCTTTTTAAAGGCTCTGGGGCGGAGTCAATGAGCGCCGCAACTTCTTCCCACTGATGGCAGTTGTAACTTGCCAGTAGGGTGGTGGAGTTGGCAATCCTTGCCTGGTAGGCGAAGAGGAGGCTACCTTCCTTCCCAAACCATAAATCTTCTTGCTCTCCTGGTCGGGGGAGCATCAGACGATGATAAGGGCGTTCCCACCGTCTTTCAAGTGTTAGTCACTACCAGGGAGTCCGGCTTCAGTTGCCCCCTTATGTAGAGTGGGTCTGATTGGGCTGCCCTGAACAGTTTTTCAATCCTGGGGTTTACTGCCCTGGTGAGATTGGGATTGAGAAGAGAAGGGTATATTCTCCTTTGTATCGATTTAAGAATAGGGATGGCCTGGGCAACAGGTCTCTTCTCTCCCACCAGTTCCTCGGCAAAGTCCCTCTCCTCCTGTGCTCCCTGCGTATCTATGCGGAAGTGTTCAGCCGCTCTAGATAAAACCTCATTTAAAGGAGGTTGGTTGTCGACAGAAGAGTCGGTAACCGGAGGGTCCTTGTCTACTGGTGAGTCTACTCTGTAGACTTCTGTGTCATCTTCTTCCTCCTCTTGGGCCTCGTCATACCCATAGTAATCAATTCCAGTATGGACATCCAACGTGACCAATTGTGGATCCTCGTTAAATGATGGATCCTCATCATATTGAGAGTATGGCTGAACTTGGTAAAGGTCAGAAGACCTACTTTGCATTGGCGCCTCAACTCGAGGTTTTTTACCAGGGGGTTGCGGGTCCTTAGACCCTGAGGGGGTTGCCCCATCAGGGGTATAGGCGCGGAAGTGTTTTGGATTCTTGGCATAGAAGTCTGCTAGGGATGACATCCTAGACATAACTCTGTCTATATTCTCACTTGACCATTCTTTAGAGCTGGGGATTATCCTCTCCTGGGAGTGTTTCCCTGCTATATCCTGACTGGACCTATGGCCTTGTGCAGGTGTTTTGGATATCTTCTCAGAAGATTTTGACCTGTCCTTATGTGTCTGTGGTGCAGATGAAGGCTGAGAATGTTTTTTCTGCTGTTTTCCCCCCTCTCTGTGAGTGGAAGAGTGTTTCCGCAGGTTTTTAACCTTTTCGGAGGTCTTTGACGTCTGGCGTTGAGACTCGGGGGTACTGTCCCTTTCCTTAGTGAGTGGAGGTCGGGGCATGGGAGCAGCCGTTACGCGGTCTGCTGACGCCGACTCCTGGAGTGCGGCCTGGGTGTGGACGTAGTCTTCGTCTCCCGACGATAGAACCTCCGTTACTTTAGGGAGCGAGGCACTCTTGGCAATAGTGAATTGTTGCCTGGTGAACGCCCAGAGGACAACGATTCGGTGGACCGTTCTCTGCGTGCCTCTCTCCGAGAGCTCGACGTGCGCGCCGAGTCTCGGTTGGACTTCGAGTGCTTAGTCAATGTGTTGTGGGTAGCGCTTGTGTCGCCGGGGGTGTTCCCCATAGCTGCCCTGCTGAACAACCTTCCAAGGTCAGGGACTTGCGCTTGGCTGTCTCTCGACGCCACGTTGCCCTCGCCGTCTGATAGGATGGCTTTGCTGCCATCACTGAAGGCGCCCTCCGCTTCCATGGCCTCTCGCCTGGCTTGGTGGGCCCGACGTTTGATCAAACGGTCCTTTAGAGTCTTCGGTTTAAACCGACTACACGCTCTGCAATTGGCCTCGGGGTGGTCCCTTGGCAAGCAGAGGTTACAGATTGTTTTTTGAAACTCGAAAATGGGCGTCTGTCAACCCAAGGGTACTTGCGGTTGCACGTAGGGCAAAATTGGAAAGGGGTACCCTCCATACGCACCCTGTCGCAGCAGGCTAGTGTGTAGGAATATGTATCTATATATATGGAGTGTAGAGTATGTACCACCCCCCACTCTCCCTACTTGTAGGGGCCGAGGCCAGAGGCCTTCCAAGGCCTGAGCCGAGGCCGGAGGCCTTCCTAGGCCCAAGTCTGTCGTGCAGCTCTCGACGTTTGTTTTCTTCTCCGGTCGGCATCGAGTGTCGAACTTCGGTGACTCGACTTTGGGATGTAGAAAACGGGGAAATATTATGATTTTTAGTAAAATTATGGCTAAGGCCAGGGAACTCCGTGGGATGCTTCCGACCAGTATGGCAGAAAAAAACAACCTGAGGGTCCTAGACGCGTGAGGGATCATGGGTACAGTGGACGTCACACTAGGGATAGTATTACTGGCACGCCCTTTGTCGACGCCCATTTTCGAGTTTCGAAAAACAAACAGTAATACTCCGCAGCTTCCACTATATGTCGGCCTATGCACAGCATGTGATCTAAGCAGATTCCAAAAGCCTCAGAAATATATATATATATGATATAGAGTCTGGAGACTGCCCTTGGGTGGTAGTGATGAACAGTATAAATCAACATGACATTACATATTTCTTTGCATTCTGGGACTTGTAGTTTTCCCTTTCTCATTATAAATCCAGCAATACAAGACCCAGGAAGCAATGGAAAAAAATAAGATGTGAATGAACATCTCCCAAATGACAAATTGGTGCTGGTGGATGTGTGTGTGCTAAGGAAGCAGTGCACTACACAAAGTGCTGCACGCAGCTTCTATATTAAGGCCCCTAGTTTCCATTGGAATGTTTCCTTTACAAAATACATTTGAATGCTATGGACCTGCTATGACGTTACCATATACTCTGCAAAATAAACAATGACAGATTTAAGGATGATCACAAGCAGGCGCTCTGTAATCAAAGACACACATTAATTCTTCAGACACGGATATTGAAAGCCTTGTTTTTAGTTTAGCAGTAGTAGTAGTTGTAGTTTGTCCTTTATATAGCGTCTTTATCCAACTAGTATGAAATGAAATGATAGGTTATTTATGACGCGCTTAATACCCAGAGGTTTCTAAGCGCGGACCCGGGGATCGAACCTGTGTTGCTCCGTGTCATCTTGCTTCCAAGGCGAGCACGTTGCCGCTGAGTTATCCTCCCAAGTATGACCTGAACTTGCTTGGGGGAGGAACTCCTTCGGGGGGCTGAAGTCCAGGGTATGGGAAAGTTGTCCGAATGATTAGAATGCGTGTGTGCATTTGGCCAAGATAGGGAGTTAGTTGGGCTGGCCGGCCCCAGTATGCTACCCAAGATGGTCAGGCATATGGATGGGTGCTGAGAGGTGGTCTGGAGAGCACATGATTCGAAAAGACTTGTTATGTGTCCAACTAGAGCAAATCATTTGTCGTATATCATAGCTGCATTCTGATGGCAGGTGTGATGTGCTTTGTGTTTTAGTCTGGTGTATGGATGCAAGTGTGTGCGGGAGGGTGACTGTGCCTGCGGCTGAAGTACACCAAAGTGGTGCGAGCCTACGTACCTTGAGGGTCAGTTGGAGCATTGCCTTTCATGTAGCTGCCGTCTAGTCTGCTCCAAATGTTTACTTTACTGTTCTCTGTACAGTATACTGGGGAGGCACTGGCTGTGTCCAGGCCTAGGTGCCCTGAAGTAAGTGTGAAAATTGAAAGGTTCTTCAATTTTCTGGAGGGAACAACCAGGTTTTGAGGGCCTTTGCACTCCTCCTCATGGCGGATGTTCAGAAGAAGTGAGTTCCAAAGGTGGGAGCTTGAACAGAGGAGGAGGATCCTCCAATTCTGGTGGAATTGTAGGTGGATCACAAGGACGAGTCCAGAGCAAGACCCAAGTTTTCTGGTGGGTTGATATTGTATAAAATTGCTTTGGAAGAATCCTGGGCCTGTCCTGTGCGGCGTGTGATGCACATGACCTTGAAGGTCACCCGTCAGCTGATAGGAAGCCAGTGGAGCACTCTAAGGGCAGGTGTGATGTGTTCCATAGGTAAGAGTGCAAGGAGGAATCCAGCTGCAGAGCTTTGGCTATGCTGGGCTTTTCTGAGCTGATAAGCAGGAGTGGCAAGGTAGAGCGAGCTAGCGTAGTTTAAGCGGGGGAGGATGATTGCAAGGATCACTGAGACTCTGTGAGGGTAGGAGAGATAGGGGAAGATCCGTCTGTGGATGCGGGGGTGAAAATGACATGTTCTCGACTCAGTGTTTATGTGGTGGCAGAGAGTTAAATCCCAGTCCAATATGCATCCCAGGTTGTTTACCGAGTCAGATGCTGTGGGTGGAGGTCCTACAGAGGGTGGACAGGAGGTGGGTTGGGGTTCAGAGTGAAGTCTTACCACAGATGAGGATTTCAGTTTTCCCAGGATTGTGGAGGAGGTGGTTAAACGTCATAGAGTGGTAGATTTCAGAGAGGTAGGAGTCGAGGTCAGGAAGGGGGGAGGCCGGCAACTTGGGAATCTTGAAAATGGTCTGAAAGTCATCTGCATAGTTGTAGCAGGTTAGATCATGAGACGGGATGGGTGCAGGAGGGGGCTTAGGTAGAGATTGAAGAGGAGAGGGGATTTAAAAGACTACACATGAAAGTGTTAATGACTATAGTTGCTTATGCCAACTGCCAAACAAAACACCTACTTGTAGTAATCCTTGATAATTATATTGTCTCTTGTCTGAGCTCTCCTGAACCTTTACCCCTTGCTGTACAACATCATACAGTTTTGGCTTTCAGAATTACTCAAAGAAGCCATATTTTTAAACAATAATATGTTTTTAATGATTCTAAATCCCATAAGGACAGGCTTGAACTTAAAAAGCCAATAGCACTACAGAGTCCATTGATTAATGTTGAAGGTATACCCATCATTGCTCGTATTGACTGCAGAGGCGTATGATGGACATGGCCAAAGCATGCCACTGGTGAAGGCCCTCAATCCTGTCCATCACTCCCACTCATGTATTTACTTGTGCACTGCAAAGATCAGCAGGGCCGGTCCTGGATTCATGCATCTTAAACAGCAGAGTCACGGGCATGCCCCGACACCTGCACCGTTCAAGTAAAATACTCATAAAATATGATGTAGCTATCCTGCACTTGGCTTTCTAAGGAGGTGCCCAAATTCCATCACCAAATTGTCTTGCAGATGCTCTATAATTGTGACTCGGTCCCTTCCAAACACAATGCTTATGCATGTAATTCCATGAATTACTGGGGTATTTCTTATGGTTGAGGATTAGGGACAGGACATCTTATGTTCTAGGCCCATTGCCATCTCTCACGGGAAGGGGGGTCTGCATCACCTGCACACACTAGCAAAGGAGCCACACAATGATCTACTTTTGTGGTGTGTCAATTCACCGCTCTAAGGGACAGAGGAAACAAGCCAGTTAAGTTCTGAACAGTCTGAGAACTACGACACGCCCCTTTACGCCACGGAGAAGGGTGGTGTGCTAACGCTGTTTCCCTCAACAACATGCCCATTCACTTTGAATAATAGATGAAGCACCCATACAATGCCACCCCCCGCCCTCTCTTTATTCTTTGAATGGTTATCAGCCGGCTAAGAATGAACATAACACAACATAGTAATGACACATCTTACTAATATAGGCAGATATACAAATAAAGACATTTCAATGAATAAATCAATCAATCATTCAACATTATTCAGAAATGGTACACATTTCCATAAAATATATATCAATTTGATTTAACAAAACACTCTTAAACCCTTCACAAATACAGCAATTCATGATCATACACAATACTCCACATTACACCCAAAACATTTTCCAAAATGTAAAATACTAATTAAGAGGTATTCATTTCACATATTTACACTGATAAAACCATGGAGAATCCGAACGAGCTGGCACCAAAAGCGCTCGTACTGGTCCATTTTCAAATATTTATTGCCATTTCTGTGGTCTTTATGCCCCCATTTGCTTACAATGATAAAACCCATCTGTTTCTAAACTCGACAAATAAGCACAAAATGCACCACATATTCAGAAACTGAAAGACATATCGTGCAAGTTTCATGTGTGGCCTGTTTGCCACTTACCAGTGCGTGTAGCCAACAGCAAACTATTTTAACGACAACTGATATACAATGAATGTTTATTTAAACTTGGAATCCAATTCGAATATTTTGCAAAATAACAATGATCTTTCACAGACAAATCATCAACTGTACATTACCAAATGTTGTTAAAACATGGTTTATTGGCCACTTTTAATGTGCAGATTTGATAGCACTAGCATCTCTTTGGGCGGGACAAACATACATATGACAAAGGTTCCAGAAACCAATTAATAGGGCGTTTCTTTTACATGTTTCAACCAATCCTATTCTGGGCTTTCTGGATTTGCGAAGATGTCTCAGATGGTTCTACTACAGCTCTTCACGCCTCTTAAACGATGGATACGGAGACAAAGTAATAAAGGTCTCAGCCGAGCTTCATAATGAAGAGGTTGTAACCCTATTTCTGAAAGATATTGGAATCATTGGGGCTTTTTGGCATGCGTGTCAATCTTTTTAGAAAACTTCTTTCCATAAAGTCCCGTTCTGCAGTTGGTTGGTGCCAGAAACCTTAGAGTCTTATAAGGCAAACGAGCCGGCTTGCACCTTGCTCACCTCTAGGCATGGTCGAGCATTCTTCGATTTTGATCTAGCGACAAAAGTCAACATTGCCCCTATTAGTTGGGCAAAAGACAGCCTACATGTGAATACCAGTTTCCATTTAATGTTATCCTGATCCATAATTACTCAAAAAAGTAACCTGATTAATTACTTCTTTATTAATTTTAAAAACATGTAATTGTTCGAAATTTATGATACACCAATGAAACCCTCTTATTAGTATTTACTCTAAGACAACTATTCTTACAAATGTCTCCAGGGCTTCCAGTAGTTTCTTAACAGCTATTGGTGTCTGTGAGATAAGCATAACATCATCTACGTACAACAGGTCCCCAATCTTCCTGCTGCCAATTAACGGGGCATCGTATTTTACTCTCTCAATAAATGTTTCCATGTTTTTGATTTGGAGGAGGTAGAGGGATGGGGCAAGAACACATCCTTGCCTCACTCCAGCACTTACCTCAAACTGGCCAGTACATACTCCAACTTACCCAAACCTGACCTTAGCAGAGTTATTATATAATATTTGTCTGACCAATTATAAGTTAAAAAAAAGACATGTCTGTATTATCAGCCGGTACCTAGACAGACATGTCTGTATTATCAGCCGGCACCTAGACAGACATGTCTGTATTATCAGCCGGCACCTAGACAGACATGTCTGTATTATCAGCCAGTACCTAGACAGACATGTCTGTATTATCAGCCAGTACCTAGACAGACATGTCTGTATTATCAGCCGGCACCTAGACAGACATGTCTGTATTATCAGCAGGCACCTAGACAGACATGTCTGTATTATCAGCCGGTACCTAGACAGACATGTCTGTATTATCAGCCGGTACCTAGACAGACATGTCTGTATTATCAGCCGGCACCTAGACAGACATGTCTGTATTATCAGCCAGTACCTAGACAGACATGTCTGTATTATCAGCCGGTACCTAGACAGACATGTCTGTATTATCAGCCGGCACCTAGACAGACATGTCTGTATTATCAGCCAGTACCTAGACAGACATGTCTGTATTATCAGCCGGTACCTAGACAGACATGTCTGCATTATCAGCCGGTACCTAGACATTCCCGTCTGTATCATTTTTGGTCCTTCTGGAGAGGACAGGACCTCTTTCCCAGACTAATGGCATTGATGTCTTGCCTGGGCTCAGTCAATGATTCACTTGTTGATTGATCGAGTGCTTGTGATTGGCCCATTGCTACTTGGTTTGGTTATTTCATGGGTTCATTGTATTTTGTTGTTGTGATTGGGAGAGGCGTGTACATCTTTTCGCCAGAGAAGTTCTGCCCATTTTGGGATCCATTTGTTGAGGGGCTATCGGTGCCCAATGGACGCCTGGGTCTGTTTTCTGGTTGTTTCTGTGATTTTGGCACACTTTGATGCCTGTTGTATGGAGAGAAATGCAGTACTCGTTTGAGCATTTCCATCCATCCATCCATCCTCTTCACGTTCTCCATGTAATGGCGTGAGGAATTGATGCGCGTACCCTGCAGCACACTAACTGCTCTTCCTGCCCTCTGACGTGCCCACTCCTCTTTTGCCAGGGCACTTGAACACATTTGGTGCACTAGACCAGATAGTTTTCATTTGCCCAGGTTAGCATTACTTTTTTGGAATACTCAATGGTGGTCGCTGTGAGACTGGTTTGCTGTTACGCGGTATAATGGCGGGCATCTTATGCTTTAACTTTGTTTGCAGGGATATGGAATGGCCAGGTCATGCCAGGGTAGTCCCACCGATGGCACTTGTGCTCCTCAACTTATCTGCATTAGGCGCGTGTGACCTGCCCTTTCTAATTTCCCACACAGGCCTTCAGAGGAGACCACACTCCTCTGCTTCCCCACTAGCTGAACACTTCATAAGTCCCATCCCATTCTCGGGAGGATAGCTCAGGGGCAACGTGCTCACCTTGGAAGCAAGACGACATGAAGCAACACAGATTCGATCCCCGGGTCCGCGCTTAGAAACCTCTGGGTATTAAGCACGTTATAAATAACCTATCATATCATATCATCCATACAAACATCATTGTTTAAGATGTGTTGTGGACGTAACACACATGTTTTCCAAAGTGAGCACTGAATTGAGAGTGGCCAGGTTTAATGTGCCTTTCCCATATCTATAAATGACACAGATCGAAATCAATTCCCTATAAATGCCCTTTGAAATGTTATGCCCAAGCACACACGACTGTTCAAATTGTGAGGATGCTTTACATGCTAAACTAAACCTCCACAAACTGTTTGCAGAACCCATGCCTGGAACCATCAGTATAAACCTTGCCATGAAAGGTCGACCCTCAGGAATTTTTTGGACTGTTCAAAGTGACTTTGCACTGCCGACACAAACCCTGATTCATGCAACTGTGCAAAGGGTATTTGTGCAGTGCAAAATCCGTGCGAAGTCAGTGCATAGTGATTTTTGCAGTATAAAGTGACTTTGCACGGATTTTGCACTGCACAAATACCCTTTGCACAGTTGCATGAATCAGGGTTTGTGTCGGCAGTGCAACGTCACTTTATAGCAGTGCAAAGTCACTTTTCAGCAGTGAAAAGTCACTTTGATCCGTGCAAAAAAGTCCATGAATCGGGCGCCAAGTGAGGAAAGTGCAGAGTGACTGCGGTCGCCATTCAAAGGGGTGGAGGCTGACATCAAGATAGGTACACGTCAGAGAGGTCCTGGCGGACTATGCCTAAAGAATCTTGCCCAATGTGGCCCCTGGACTCATGGGGCGAAGAGAGGCTACGTGGACCCCAAACCAAACACAAAGGTGAACATATTCACGTTGCTTAATCTTTATAATAGACGAAAATATATGAAAACGGTCGACAATTTGGCTCCATTTTTTAGTTATGATTTCCACGTATAAAAACATTGTAGCAATGAGACTGGGCCTGTTCCCACCGAGAGAGGGATCGCACGTCAGCAGCAGTGTTCTCACATAAATGATACAGTGAATGGCATGTGACTTGAGCAACACTTGAAACCAGCTATTGTTCTCAGCTTGGGAACGGATCAACGTTTGCAACAACGTTTGGTGATGTATGAGGCACGACATGGTCTTATAACACGCATGCTCAAAATGTAGACTCTGCCACGGGGAAAGGATTCATTTACACGCTGAAACCTTGAAGCAGGCGGGACGGTGATGGGGGGCGGGGAGGGGGCAGTTAGCAGCTGACGAGCGAAACCATTTCTCAGGCAGAAACTGTGAAATGAATGCAACATTGATGGAGACACCCAAGTCTCGCCATTTTGCATTGGGGAGTAATCCATGCTGCAACCTGTGTATCCACTGGCCCACAGCATGCACAGATGGGTCGATACATATGTGTTATTTGGATAGATATATAGTACCTGAGATCTACCAGTTGGAGTAATGATATGATCGGTCATTTATAACGCGCTTAATATCCAGAGGTTTCTAAGCGCGGACCCGGCGATCAAACCTATGTTGCTCTGTGTCGTCTTGCTTCCAAGACGAGCACGTTGCCGCTGAGCTATCCTGCCGAGACATGACAACCTTCATTAACTAACACATGGTCAAACCCATGTAACTATGGATGCTTCAGTCCTCTTTCTTGCCTCTAACTCTTGGGGAGATTCTGCCCGCGCTGTCTTAGGGAAGTCTTCTTCCCCTAACCATGGAGGAATAATTGGGCGGCCCATCCTCTGGCTCTAACTCCTGACTTCCTTGCCGGCCCGTACATGATGACGCTTGCGGGATGCTGACCGGAGGTTACCATATGAAGGAGAAGATTCTGTCCCAAACCCGGGTGGGAAGAACCTTTCTGGCACATTCTTTTACCAAACCTTTGCTAGGAGTGTAACCTGGAAGCCATAGAATTATAAGGCATGGCCGGGAGGCTCTGATTATCCATAGTTGAAAGCTGCAATCACACATCCATTGAAGCAGGACCCGCAGATTTGCAGGAAAACGTGCATAATACCCACCTCCGTGTTATTAAGAGAATCACGACTGTCTGCTGAATCCTAGGACCAATCAGTATTGATATAGAAGAGGGCCATTTTCTTCAGTGCAAACGCTGTACAGTTATTTAAGGCTAACCATTTCAATCAAATCTAGAAAGAAAAAAATCAATTTCGCTTTAACCTTTTTTAAAATGTTCAAATGGTGGTGTAGTCCTGATGGCCCATTGGTCTGAGATTGGTCAGAGATCCAGAGGGCCTTAATTTGTCTAAACTACTCAGGAAAATTCATCCCGGGGGACTATTGTATTCCAAAGGAACTTAAGCAGACCATCGTGATCCCTCTCTTGAAGAAGCTGTTACTGGATGCTTCTGTTTTTCGAACCTTCGCCCTATCTCATTGCTTCCTTTCTTCATGAAACTGCTGGAATCTCTTATTTCACCTCTTTTATCTGCTTTCCTTGACAATTTCTCTGTTCTTGACCCCTTCCAGTCTGGTTTCCGTCCCGGGAGGGGAACCAAGAGTGTGCAAGTCTCAGTGATGGATGATATGGCCAGGCTGGTTGGGGCCCTGATTTTGCTCAATCTGTCAGCGACCTTTGACACTGTGGACCACCCCCTGCTTCTCGCCCACCTCGCCTCCATCGGCCTCTCGGATCCGGTTTTGGCTTAGTTTACCTCCTTTTTGATTGGCAGGGGACAATTAGTCTCTCTCTCTCTCTCTCCCCATTTCTTTCCTCTCTGTATTCTCTTTCCTTTGGGGTCCTCAGGGCTTCGCCTTGTTCCCGATGTTATTTGACATCTATATTAAGCCACTGATTGGCTTCATCCGCTCCCTCGGCTTCAGGTGATACTCAAATGCTGATGACTCCCAGATCCTGGTTCGAAAGGATCTTGACCATGGTGGGGTGTGGTCTCGTCTGAGGGACTGCCTGCTAGCTTTGGGGGAGCTGGCTTAAGCTGAACCGGGACAAGAGGGAGGTTCTTGTGGTTGGTACCTCTCCTAAATCCTGTCCTTAGTCCTCTGACTTCTGGCCATCTCCACTGGGTGAGTTTCCAGTTCCAGTGACGGTGGTGAAAAACCCGGGGGTCTACTTCTCGGCATATCTGTCCATGGCCCCGCAATTTAGTGCTGTATGTCAAACTGGGCACTTTCTAGTGAGGGTTCTGCAGAAGGTTCTGTCCTTTCTTCCCCTCCTCTGCTTCCTGTGGTCATCACCTCTTCTGTTTCCAGTAGGCCAGATTATTGTAATGCTCTGCATATGGCCCAACCAGCTGGCCTTTTATATCGGCTTCAGCTGCTTCAAAATCTGGCTGCCCGGGTAGCCATAGACACTCTGTACAGCTCTCACATCAGCCCTGTACTTCATTGTCTGCTTTGGCTCCCGGTAAAACAGAGAATAGCCTTTAAGTCCCTTTGTCGCGTTCATCGGGCCTACCATCAGGTAGGGGCGGATTTTCTTTGTGATAAATGTCATCCCTATGTTCGTTGTCAATCGTTGCAATCTGGCAATGATCGCCTGGTTCAGGTCCTCAAATTTCGCCTTCAGTGGATGGATGGTCGGCCCTTTTCAGTGGCTGCAGGTAAATTATGAAATAGTCACCCCTTCAACTCAGGATGACTGAGAATCTTTTACTTATTCGCTACCTGCTAAAAACAGAGTTCTTTGTCCAGCCTTAAGGGCTTCCTCTACTATTGCGGTGTACATCCTCGTGCAAAGATGCCCTCGGGTGAACGAGCACACTACAAATACTAATACTAATAACATAACATTGTATAGACTAGAATACCACACAGCAGCCCCTGCCAGAATGTTCCCTCATAGGTTCTATTACCAAAAACAAAGACCTCAATGGATTTGCGAGTGTAATTAGGGCTAAAAATAATGAACAACTTCTGAACTTTTTACAGAAAAATGTCTTTGGGGATCATTACGAGTATGGTGGTAGCCATGGAGCAAATAGCTCCATGGCTGCCTCCCATACCGTGACCGTGTCCGGTGTGGTGCAATGGGGACTTACCGGTCTAGTCCGACCGGTAAGTCCCCATTGCACCAACTATTCCCCATTCCCATTTGAGCCCCCATAGGGCTCAATGGTAATGGGGAAGGCGATATTTACTGGCCTGCCAATGGCAGGCCCATAGTTAGCGGCCTGGTCCCCTAACGAGACCCGTAAGGGACATGTGGTCCGACCACACGTCCCTTACGGTTCCCGTTAGGGGACCTCGGAATCGGGCGGTAGGGGATTACCGGCACTGGTCTCCTTACCAGTGCCCGGTATCCCCTACTGCCCGACTCGGAATGACCCCCTTTGCCTTTATTCTATTTCTTTTTGGGCAAAATAGAAATAGAAATAGCATTTCTTATATTTCATTCACCATTGGCCTTAGACTAAGACTAAAATATTTATCCCAGTGAAAGCTGTTTCAATTATAAGTATATAGTGAATAGCCCATGGCAGCTGCTTTATATGGCAAAAGCATGGGCTATGAATCCTGTCCATGGGAGTCCCAGGAAACCGATTTTACATATCATTACTGTCTATTTCCAGCCAATCGGCAATAACATGTAATATGAACTAAACAGGACTTCCATTGTTCATTTAGCTGTTTTAAGGCCTCTAATATATTGTGCCCATCTATGGATCAATTCCAATGTCGCCATCGACAAAGATACTGGTAAAGACCTATCAGCTGTCCCTCTTGTGATTGTATACCATGGTTGGCACAGATTAAAAGATTCTGGCCCTCATTACGACCCTGGCGGAGTGGGTTTACGCCAGCGTTATTCGCGGCGGACCCGTCCGCCCTACTACGAGTTCCCGTAGCGCCATGGAACGTTTTCCGCCTGGTTTTTCCGGGCGGAGAAATCCATGGCGCTACGGGACCTTGATGTTAATTACGCCACCGTATTTTGCGGTGGCGCAATTAACGCCTTCCCCACTCCCATTATACCCTATGGGGCAAAAATGGGAATGGGGAAGGGTAAAATGGGGATTGGGGATTTACCGCCCCGCCAAGGTCGGCATGGGGCGGAAAATCCGCCAACCTCCATGGCGCTATCGGCAGCTTTCCGCCGTGCTCCGCGGTGCATTTAGCACCGCGATTTCTGCCAGGGTCGTAATGAGGGCCTCTGTAATGAAGGGATCAATTCCAATGTCGCCATCGACAAAGATACTGGTAAAGACCTATCAGCTGTCCCTCTTGTGATTGTATACCATGGTTGGCACAGATTAAAAGATTCTGTAATGAAGTAGAGTTGCCGCAAGTGTGGTCAAGGGCCCAGTATACTCACGACTGATTACAACGTTATTGAGGCAGCTTCCAACGGGTATACTGGAGACCTGGGAATTGCCGGTGAGAGACAAATGGCTAGCTCCTATCTTGAAATTAAATTGCATCAAGGCAGGTAGTCCTGTTTCTATCTTGCTGCGCCTGCTAGACATTGCAGTCTGTAGGTTCAGGTTGGGGATGCAGCCACCAGAAGTTCAGAAATGGCATCTGTCACTCCATGGTATCTGGATTTCAAATGGATCTATAGAGAGCATTGCACACTGTACTTTTCAGTCTACATATGCACCTGCCACAGAAAGGACTTTCCCTCTTGCAGGATGTATACATGTTGTACTATCCGTGATGGCAACCTATTTTCCACAGTTCTGTTTGCTCTTCCAAACAGTTTGCAGTGACACAATATGTGTTGTGGCATGGGAAAAATTAGCTACCCTAATTTGCTTCTGAATCAGACTTTAGGTAATTAGGTTTGGCTGATCTGCCATCTGTTCTATGCATCCTGAAATGGCTAATGGGATGAACCGGTCCAAGTTCCATCATTACGTTCCGCAGGAGAGAGAATAAGCCAAGAGGTGGCGAGCTTCGTTAAAACACGGATTATTAGTCTCAGTTCCCAACATTTTTGCCAGAGCCAGGAGAGACGTTTTTGGTATCGGATGAAGCAGACCTATTTCTATTGATAAGATCCAGAGGACAGAAGTATTTTCTCCTTGTCTATGTTACCTCACTCGTGGCGCCAGGGGGAACAGAAATAGAAAAGGGCTAAAGAAGACACAGAGTTGCGCAGTAGAGGGAGATCAGACATAAGTTGCCGAGAGAGTAGTGTGGAGCAGAGACAATAGACAACCGAGCAGAGCCAAAAGGCAGAGAGAACAACATGGCCGCCAGCGTGGAAGTGCGGACAGAGAGTTTACTGTCAAGACCGCCTAAAACATGAATTGCCTTTATTACCAAATACTGCATGAGAGCAGTGGTGGAAATGGAAAAAAAAATAAGGGGGATCCCACAAGGGCCGGGCTTGGAGGTATGGGTGGAATTCTGAGGGGGACGAGTTCTGAGATGGCAGAGCTGGCAGTTGCTCTCCACTCAAAGGAAATGTTCATATCATATTTTAAATATGGTGCAATTTCTTTCATGCTTCTTCTTTCCAAACTCCACACTTTACATCAATTACACTTAAAATCACTTCCATGGCAGTGGTTCACCCAAAATACTGTTGTTGATGCAGTGATTTTTAGTACCTTAAAGGATCCATAGACACACTCTACAGTAGAAGGCTATCAGAGTAGCTCAGCAGGTTGAGAGACCGTTGCTGAGATGTTATATATTCATAACTGGTTGTTAATCGTATGAATTTTTGCAATTCCTTATTTACAAAAAGTGCAATAGAATGTGTTTGACCAGGCGATGGGTTGGGCTGGTTGCTTGCTTATATTCATGGCATAGGGGTGGGGGGTATTTCTGCCTCTGTAGTGAAAATCAAAAGTTGGCACCTATGGACCCACAGTTTAATTTCCTAATAACTGCTGTCAGCACAACAGTAGCATGTATTTGTGATTAACCAGTTTGACAAGCATATAACATCTTTATAAATATAACCTGTGAAAAAACACAAAGGGGCACACAAATTACAAAGTATGTGTGGAAGTACGACCAAAGAAAAAAACAATTCAAAGAAAACCTGTGAAAATAAGCAGCATTTTTCTGTTTGAACATTACTTTTCTTTTTCTACGGCAGTGTAAAATGCACATTTGGAAAACAATAGTGTGCCCAGCATGAAGAATGCCTGCTTACAACAGTGATGCCCCCTCCCAGTTAGATTCATGGCCCATTAATTCCAGTGGTGTCCCTTTCAGGCCAGAAGAAAGAAACAGGCTGAGCGAATAAGATCTGCAGATGCGTGAATTTAGGCCAGTGAAAGGAGCACAGCACACAGTAGATCACCAAGCCCCCCGCATTCCTCTGCAAAGCTCGGGGCTCGGTATAGTCTGGACAGGGCTGAGGCAGGCTGGGTTTCGAGATTGGGCCAGACATCTGATGCCGGATCTCACCCCGCAATAACTGGCCCATTGGCCAGCACTGCATCAGAGGGATTTTGCAAAGGTCACCTGAGATTCGAGAGGCCTGGCAAATGAATGGGAGTTTGCCAACAGAGTCGCAAACAGAGGAAGCAGCGCTAGGAAATGGGGTTCTAAAGGTCAGTGACAAAGTACAGTGTCCCTGATCATTGATAAATAACCAAGAGAACTGAATAAAAGAATTGTGGGCTTACCCCACAGAGATGGGGAGCCACATCGAGAATACTCAGCAGAAGGCAACAGGAAAGATGGCAGCGCTGTACCCACTCCTGAAGACCAAGTCCATGCCTCTCCGGACAAAGATCAACGTCTACAAGGCGATCATCAGACCTACCCTGACGTATGCCTCCCCAGCATGGATGACCTGCAATGAGTGACACCGGAAGTGTCTTCAGATAGTCCAGAACAACGCCTTGCGGATATCGTCTGGACCTCCAATCTTCAGAAGGATAGCTGACCTTCACAGAGAACTGGACATCGAGATGTTGGACTAACATCTAGCGTAGCTGAGGAAGAACTTCTGCCAAGGACTGGATCAGAACCCGAGCCCTCTGATCAGGAGACTCACCGCCACCTCTGCAAACCCCTTTGAACACTACCCGCGGTCCATCACTACGAAGACCCTGTGAAACCAGCCCTACTGTGACAAGTCCACACAGACCAAGAAGAACCCTAACCCACGACTATACACTCAACCCGAGAAGATGGAGTAATGAGCTTCAAGCCGCGGTATACAAAATCACTGCTGATGGATTCAATCTAACAGCAAGAAGACAGCCAGCCCACAGAGATACCAACGCAGAAACTACCAACATAAAAGACTACCCCAAATAAGACTGAAGGAGATAGAAAGCATTACAAAGAGTGCAATAGGAGTAAGAGCGAAAAAGAGAAACTGAGAGCAAGAGAGAGAGAAAAAGAAACAGAGAGGGAGAGATTTTGCGAATTTGCTTTGCTATTTTAAGCCTCTGCATTGTGCCTGTAGGATATGCAGTGTCATTTTCACGTACACTTTGGTGAAAGCAGGGCGTACTGTGATAAATGAGCAAATGTTTCACATGAAGGACGTGCACTAAATATTTTTGAGAGATATCTATCATTTGTATTTGGTGATTCGACACATGAGGCATTTCAGTCCCACGCCTTTTTTTTAACCTGATATTGTGGCGTGAATGCCATAGTGGTTATGCATTTTCTCTTTTGCCTGTTTGAAGGATTGACTGAAATTCTGAAACACATGTCCCAAGCACTGCTTTTCATATTTTTAACACGAGAAGTGCGTCTGCTAGAAATATGTAATTTTTCCAATTTCCAGAGCGAGTGGCCCTCAAGCGCATTGTCCCATTTCTCGCACGCGCTTGATTTGATGTTCCTATTTCCAGGGCTGGTGGGCCTCACATATGACTCAGTGTGTATTGCTATTTCCAGCACATAGACCCCCTGCCCCATGTGCAGTGCCCTCCTCCCAGGGACCTGTCCATACTCTTGCAGGGGAACTGGGTATGCTGTAGGCCTCTCCTGGAAGGCCCTGTACCTTGAGATTTTCTTCAAAATCTCTGCGAAGCTGTGCTAATTCAGCAGACTTCCTCTCCCTCGAGTTTGGACGAATCAGTTCGAGCTTGACTATGTCCGAGGCATACCCATGTTAGAACATTTGTTGCTAGAAAACAGATCTATGTTGAACAAAAAAACACATAAATCTCAAATGACAGAATTGCGAAGGCCACCCGTTTGCATTTTGTAATTCGAACTTTGGTTGTTTGTCCCCCGCTGGGCATCTAATATATGCAGGGAACACCCGCGCAACCCATGCAGCCCATAATACTGAACTACGGGAGCGGCGGACACCCGCGCAACCCATGCAGCCCATAATACTGAACTACGGGAGCGGCAGACACCCGCGCAACCCATGCAGCCCATAATACTGAACTACGCGAGCGGCGGACACCCGCGCAACCCATGCAGCCCATAATACTGAACTACGGGAGCGGCGGACACCCGCGCAACCCATGCAGCCCATAATACTGAACTACGGGAGCGGTGGACACCCGCGCAACCCATGTAGCCCATAATACTGAACTACAGGAGCAGCGGACACCCGCGCAACCCATGCAGCCCATAATACTGAACTACGGGAGCGGCGGACACCCCGGCAACCCCTGCTCCCCCTGTTCGGTATTATGGGTTATTTTGTACCAGGCCGAAATCACACTAATTGAGCATTCAGTCTTTTTTTTCTCCAATATTTTGGGGTAAAACCCTAGAAAACATGTCCATTTCGCTGTGGTGAACTGTGCCCAAGGAGATTACTGGGTAATGCTTTAGGGCCTTGCGGCGCTGGAAAACTGTTCTCTCTCACACAGCCTTTTTACTCAAATCTTTTCATTGAACCACTGCAAAATTGTGGTGATTCGTCAAATGTACCTCAAAGAGGGAAACTGGGAGCATTGGCTATTCATCTCCTGCAGGACTAGAATGTGGATGTACAGCGATGTGTCATTGGAGGAGAATACTGACTCAACCCGTTATCTGGCAAAGATTACTTTTGGTGAATGGAAGATGACTCGGATTTACAAATGTACAAGTTATACTTTGCCAAACCAGCATTGTTTTGTGCTTTTTATTGACCTGATTTTAGGTATTTTCCTTTCTATAGTTCCTAGCACAGGCATGAGCTGTCACTCACAGCTGACACGTGTCAGGTGATGGGGGCGGGGACACCTACCTACATCAGGCAACCAATTAGGAGCGCAATCTTGGCTTAAGTCTGGTGCAGTTTGGAAAATCAATGGATGTTGCCCTACCTAGTCGAAAAACGGTAATTTAGAGAGCATTGTATTTGGGGTCAGGCTTGAGAAATGGTCATGAAGGAGAATGGCTGGTTGGGACATCCCTTCTGGGTGAGAACATGAAGTGGGGCAGAGCAGGTAATGTGGGAATGCTTGCAAGGCATATAGCATGCTTGGGCTTTGAGGCGAGCTGGCCGAGAAAGGAGTCATAGTTCACAAAGGTCGAGGTAGGAAAATTGACCATAGTGTTGCCTTTCAGAATAGATTACAAAATAGGACCAATTTACCTGTATAAGCATTTAGAATATAGCAGATGCCTGCGTGTTCGGCTGATGATGTGAAACATGTCCTCTCTCTTAAAAGTAGAATCTCTCTCTCTCTCTCTCTCTCTCTCACACACACATCCTCTTTCTCTCTCTCTCTCTCTCTCTCTCCCTCTCTCTCTCCCTCCCTATCTCTCTGGCTCTCTCTCCCTATCTCTCTTTCTCCCTCTCTCTCCCTATCTCTTGCTCCTCCTTCCTCTATCCTCCCTTGCCCCCTCTCTCTCTCTCTCTCTCTCCCCCATCTCTTCCCCGCTCCCCCTGTAGAGGAGCAGGTGGACATGTCATCCCTATCTCCCGCCCCCTCCCCTCCATCATATTGGGACAGCAGGAGAAGGGCCCTATTTGGGACTCCAGGTATTATCCCAATACCGCATCGAGTGTAGAGAGACGATATGCACTCAGACAACCGTATCAAATGTGTCCTCGCATTGAAAGGGTGGAGGGATGTCTGCACACACGATCAGACATCGAAGACTTATCCGTGAAATTGGACGAAGGCGGAGTGATGACATGAGTGAAAGCCACGAAGACGCACTGAAACGATATGCAAATACTTAAACAATAAAGATGTAACTGAAGTAATAAAAGAAACATGTAATCGAAGACTAAGAAATCATATGCACTAAAGAAATAAGGGAGGAGAGATAAAGTGAATGTGTATACGCAGAAACGCAAGGTAGTTGAGACATGTTGAAGCTTGCTGTAGTAGAAAGCATAATGTGGCTAAGGCGGCCATTAGAAAAAGATGGACGCCGGACTTGTGTTTAAACCAATCACGCTACCTCAGATACAGACCAGGGCTGCAGAATCAGAAGGCACTGGAAAAAGGATCTATTGCCCTGGGATCAAGGATGCCACATCAAGGAATAATTGCAGGGCACAAGGCAAAAAGCCTATGTAAGGTGGAGTGGGCAAGTCTCCAGAGGTCAAGATGAGTAATGGCACCCAGCTTAATTAAATCAAATAGCTATAAATAGAAGGACAAAAAGGACAAAATTGTGGTCTCCTCACACATGATTCATAAGTCGGAAACAAGGGCTATTCATTTAGAGCAGGACTAAGATAATGGTGTACCTACACTCCCTTGAGCGTCCCGGAACAGAGAATAGGCTGCAAGGTCAACTATAAAGAAGCCTTGGCTTAAGGCCTGACTGATGATAGATGATGGACGAATTAGGCAAGTGGGTAGTAGTCTGACATTGATCTCTGCACCAGAGTTTTGTTTTGCTTACGTGCTGCTAACGAGCCTTAAGTCCAAGGTTGGAAGAGAATGCCAACCAATCATATAGTCTATGTAGCAACATGCTATACAATGTTGCGCAGGCCAACCTGCTGCTGTTATTCCGCTATAAACTGTATTATACGTATTCAGAGGTGGTTCAAGGCATGCCCATTAGATAAGGGATATCCAGTGATATTACTAATGCTTATATGATATATAGGTACATATGTTCCCTTAACCAACCCCTCCCTTCAATAGGTTTTACAGTTTGCCACGTAGGATGATGTCATAGATGACGCATACTGAGGTATAAAACTGTTGTGTAATCAAAACTGAAGTGTGAGTGTGCTGACTACAGTGTTTTGTTTGACAGATTGCCCTAATTTATTCAAGCTGACAATAAAGTAGTACTTTGCCATATTCTTTGAGTCTGTGCGGTTATTTGTGTCTGAGATCATTATTGGTCATTCCATCTGGCACATGAGACGCTACAAGGTGCCAGAGCACACCTCTCTCTCTTTCCCCCCCTCTCTCTCTTTCTTGTCTCTCTCTGTCTCTCTCTCTCTCCTCATCTCTCCCCCCTCTCTCTTTGTTCTCTCTTACAATGTTTCTTTGATGGTGTACGTTCCAGCGAGGGTTACGGTTACCATGCTCGCTATGGTGGACGCCATTGTTCTGTGGAGTTCACGGTTGTACTTATTGGGCATTTCAAGTAATTCTAGTATGCCCAAGTATACATACGTATAGATGTACTTTGGGAAAAATCTGAAGACCCATATTCAGAGATGAATAAAGTAAATTGGCCATGGAATTTGACCGCAGTGGCTGCTAGCGGAAGCCTTGACGAGAACTTGACCCCTTGACAGAGTTAAGCTGGTGAGGATACGCGGGTGGAGCTGCATGCATATGTGGTCTCCTCTTCCACTGGTGGAGAGCTATATGATGGCACGCTCACCACTGTGCGGCAGCGAGAAGACCAGGGCACTGGGGTGAAGCTGTGGAGGCCGTTGGCCCTAGTTCCCTTTGGCAGCCATTCATAGTCTTAGAAAATCATACTTGCGCTGTTTTGAACAAAACCCTAATCTCTCAAATGTCGGTGGGTTCGAGGAGGCTGAAAATGAAACTTTTAAAGAAGTTTGATGTTTATCTGGGGTAAACTCGTTCAACAGTTCACACTGCTGTAAACAAGGGATGAAAGGTTCACAGAAGCTCAGAAAAAATGGCTCCGTCTCAGTTTAAAACCAAATGATAAACCATGACTCTTTTTGACAGCTGGTCTAAGGAAGCACAAACATTTATTCTTCGTGTACAATTTTCGAAAACTGGAGCAGACAAGATTCTCTTCCTGCAACCCAAGAGAGCGGACTCTCGTGACTCGATAAAGCTGCTTATAAATCAACACTGCTGCACGCGACACAAAGACTGCGCTGGTGCAGAAAGGCAAGCTTTGCAGGTCATTTGCAGCGTCTATGTGATCATCTCGAATATTAAAGGCTATACACAAAAAAGACAGATTTGAATATTCGAAATACATAATGGCCCTCATTACAACCCCGGCGCTAAACCATGGCGCTATTAGGACCATGGTTGGTGCCGGTGTTGTAACGAGTCCGCCATGGTGGAATGGGGAAATACCGCCCCATTCCAAGGTTGGTGGGGCGGTATTTCCCCATTTCACCATGGCCCTTCCCCATTCCCATTTTCGCCCCATAGGGCTCAATGGGACTGGGGAAGGCGCTAAGTACGGTACCGCAAATTGCGATACTGTAATTAGCACCGAGGTCTCTTTGCGGCACCCTACTTCAACGGCTGGTAAAACTAGCCGTTAATGTCGGATCCCGCAAAGGGACCTCGTAATCAGGCGTTAAGGGTTTAACGGCGCCGACACCTTTTACAGCGCCGTTAAACCCTTAACTCCAGGGTCGTAATGACCCCAAATGTCCCCTCCGCCCTTTGAAATCAGGGGTTTCACCCCTGTGCCCCTTTTCAACCTCTGCCCCGCCCTAACCTTGGCTCACATTTAAATGCTGACACTCAGACACACACTTTTCCCCGCCTCATATACAAATACAAACACTTACACACAAACACACATGCAGAGACACACTCCTTCCCCAGCCCCTGCCCACAGCAAAGAGTTACCTCAAACCCATCTTCCCCTGACCTTCTCGGTGCACACTCGTGTGCGGCAGGGGCGTGACAGTTAAGATTTAGAAAGACTGCTCTGAGAATGCTCAGGGTGGTCTTTCTAAATCAGTCTTTTTCATTTTCCGGAAAATGAAAAAGCATTTTCACTTAATTCCAATTTGCGTTCCCACAGTGCATTGCTCAGTGGCTCTGACCTTCAGGGGAACATCCCTGGATCTTTACTGGGTGGTCGCTGTGCCATGTCTGGCTTGTTACCTGAAAGGGACTATTGCACGCCAATAAAATGTACATGAAGAGTTAATATTTAATCATTAACACCCAATCCGTCGTGCCAGGCTGAGTGTTATCGGCCTGGGCCATCATTTAAAGGCCCGAGCATAGCGAGGGCTTTTAATGAGGGTCCCTGGGTCGAAAACACCCCAATCTGACATGCCAGAGAGGCTGTTCATGGTATTAGCACCCCGGGTTGCCAATCCGGTAACCGAGGGTGCTGGGAGCATTGTATTTTGAATTAATGAACGGGCTGCTGATGGTCGCCATGGAGCGGGAAGACGGGGCTCCTTACAGAGCCCTTCTTCCATTTCCATGGCAGCCAAAATGGTCAATGAGCGTAACCAGGAGCACCTGCGGTAGCGACAGCATCTGTCGCCGAAATCAGGTAAGTGGGGAGGTAAGTGGGGAGGGACAATGAGATTCAGCCTGCGTTCCTAGCCACCTGATTGGCTGCACCCCCTGTGCCGCGTGCTAATTGTCCTTATTGAGTGCTGAATAACTGCTTTTAATAAAACTGACACTGTGAACATTCAAATTATATTCTGGAAGGAATGTAGCAATTGTAGGCACTTTGAAAGCAACATTTTCAAAAGATAACGCCCGGCCAGAAGCTATTAATTCTTGCGCATGCTTAAATTTGGAGGTGAAGTGGGGGCAGACTCCTCACACATAAGCTCCCTCCACGACCATTGAGTATCACTTCAATCAATGGGCACACACAGAAGGGCAACTATCGCTTCCTATTACGCTTGATCCTTTATGGTTCAAGGCACATTTAACACAGCAGCCTCTACATACAACAGTTCCTGACCCTAAAGAAGCAAAGTAGTCCTTGAGAATAAAAATCCAAAAAATATTAAAAGCAAACGAAATCCTATTTTCTCCTGCATTCCCTCTTTGTTCACACCATTATTTGTTTTGTGTACTTTGTTGATTACATAGATATAGCTGGAATCACAAAATACCAGGAGTTATTTGGTGAGTTACAGCCTCATTGTGATGCAGCGGATTTGCTGGAGGATAAAACAGGACAGCGGGTCCGCGCGGTCGGACTCTTTCCAGCCGTTCTGGCCCACCTGCACCAGAGATGCACAGCGAAGTGTCCTTCTAGAACAGTGAAGCGGTACTCACCAGTAAGCGGATGATCTAGCATTTTCCTGGCTCAGCGAAGTGTCATATCAGTGCAGTGATGGGATATTCTCAAGTCAGTGGATGATCTGCGACTTTTCTGGCAGAATTTGCAACCTTCTAGCACAGCAGAACTTGTGCACCCTACAGTAAGGGGATGATCCAGTACTTTTCACACACAGTCAAGTGACATTCCTGTGCAGTGATGGGATACTCGCCAGTGATTAGATAATCTAGTATTTTTGTGGCAAAGTCATGTGACATTCGTGTGCCGTGGAGGGGTACTCCCCAGTAAGTGGATGATCTAGTCATTTCTTTCCTGGCACAATAATGAGACATTCTAGCACAGTGTAGGGATACTCCCCGGTAAGTGGATGATCTAGTCATTTCTTTACTGGCACAATCGTGAGGCATTCTAGCACAGTGTAGGGATACTCCCCGGTAAGTGGATGATCTAGTCATTTCTTTAATGGCACAATCGTGAGGCATTCTAGCACAGTGTAGGGATACTCCCCGGTAAGTGGATGATATAGTCATTTCTTTACTGGCACAATCGTGAGGCATTCTAGCACAGAGTAGGGATACTCCCCGGTAAGTGGATGATCTAGTAATATCTTTCCTGGCACAATAATGAGACATTCTAGCACAGTGTAGGGATACTCCCCAGTAAGTGGCCGATCTAGTCATTTCTTTCCTGGCACAATAATGAGACATTCTAGCACAGTGTAGGGATACTCCCCAGTAAGTGGCCGATCTAGTAATATCTTTCCTGGCACAATAATGAGACATTCTAGCACAGAGTAGGGATATCCCCAGTAAGTGGATGATCTAGTCATTTCTTTCCTGGTATAATCATGAGACATTCCAGCACAGTGTAGGGATACTCCCCAGTAAGTGGATGATCTAGTCATTTATTTCCTGGCACAATAATGAGGCATTCTAGCACAGTGTAGGGATACTCCCCAGTAAGTGGATGATCTAGTCATTTATTTCCTGGCACAATAATGAGACGTTCTAGCACAGAGTAGGGATATCCCCAGTAAGTGGATGATCTAGTCATTTCTTTCCTGGTATAATCATGAGACATTCCAGCACAGTGTAGGGATACTCCCCAGTAAGTGGATGATCTAGTCATTTATTTCCTGGCACAATAATGAGGCGTTCTAGCACAGTGTAGGGATACTCCCCAGTAAGTGGATGATCTAGTCATTTATTTCCTGGCACAATAATGAGACGTTCTAGCACAGTGTAGGGATACTCCCCAGTAAGTGGATGATCTAGTAATATCTTTCCTGGCACAATAATGAGACATACTAGCACAGTGTAGGGATACTCCCCGGTAAGTGGATGATCTAGTAATATCTTTCCTGGCACAATAATGAGACATTCTAGCACAGTGAAATGATACTCCCCAGTAAGTGGCGGGTCTAGTATTTTTCTGGCAGAGTAATTTGACTTTCTAGCAGAGCGAAAAGATACTCGCCAGTAGTTGGATTATTTGTTACCTTTGTGGAACAATGATTTATCAGTGTACTGCAGTGAAGGTATACATTCCAGAACTGGATGATGCAGTACTTTTCTGGCACAATGATGTGACATCATAGTACCGTAAATGGATGCTTATCAGTAATTGGTTGGTCCAGTACTTTTCTGGCACTGTGATGAGACATTTTTGTGCAGTGAAGGCTTAACACTCTCCAGTAACATTATAATCTACTACTTTTCGGGAACAGTGATGTGACATTCTAGTGCAGTGAAGGGAGACTCTGCAGTAATTGGATGAAGTATACTTCCTGGTACAGTGACATGGCACTATATAACAGTGAATGGATATCCTCCAGTAATTGGGTGACCTGATACATTTATGGCACATTGATGGGACATTCTAGGTATAGTTCATTAGCACTCTGGCTGGGCTTCCCCATGCCAGGTGGGTGAGGCTATCCCTTTCAGAGTGGGGCAATTTAGACTCCCAACAAGCTTGCCAGCTGTGAGCAGGGCTTTAAATGGGGTAAGAAATCGGGGCGGGGGGCTCATTTGCGGGGTGGCTTGTGGGATGGTCGTGGCCTAAATAAAAGTACACAAACCATAGTAAGGTACGCAAACAAATATATAATGTTAGCATTTATATATTTGTATGCATACCTTACAATGGTTTGTGTAATATGCAAGCCATCCTTTCAAAACATAGAAATGTGTAACTATTTTTATGTTTATAAATGATGGCTTGAAAACTGCACAAACCATAGTAAAGCACGCACATAAATGCTTACATGTATATTTATGTTAGTGTGCCTTACTGTGGTTTGCGTACTTCAAGATGGCTTGAAAAGTACACAAACCATAGTAAGATCGACACACAAATATATAACATTTGTATATTTGTGTGCATACCTTATGGTTTGCGTACTTTTCAAGCCATCTTTTTAAAACATTTCTATGTTTATAAAAGATGGATTGCAACGTACACAATTCAATCCATCTTTTATAAAGCTTTGCCGATGGACAAAGCCTGAGGCGCCTTTGTCCGTTGGCAAAGCTTTATAAAAGATGGCTTGAATTGTGCACTTTTCAAGCCATCTTTTTTTAAGCCTCAAAATATGTCGAGGAGTCCACAGGTTTGCTGAGGGTTAAAGACCCTTCAGCTACCTGGGGAAACAAAGGGATAGTAACTTCCTCTGGTGACCCCTCGCTCTAAGGGGTCACCAGCGAAAGTTACAGTGACTGACAGAAGGGCCAGCCAGCCAGAGCGTCCCTGTGGCTGGCTGGCACTTAAGTTAGCTTGCCTGACTTAATGGCGGGTGGATCCCCCATCGCCCCGGCTTGCCCCGGCCCACTTAAAGCGCTGGCTGTGAGCCTCAGTGCAAGGAGGGCCCCGTCCTTAGAGCATGTCGGCTGAGGAAAAATAAATAAACATTTCAATACCATGGATATAAAACATGGTGTAAACTATAAATCATTGATGCTTGAGTTAATCATCTGCATGAAGAAATGAAAAACGTACTTATTCAATAGATCAAAGATTTGGGGTCTGCAACTTTTGACTCTCCACGTGCTTTGGACTACAACTCCCGTTAACCCTAGCTCCCATACACAAGGGTGAGGAATCATGGGAGTCGTAGTGCAGTATAGAGCCATAGGTTGCTGATTCTTCTCATAGAGTATGAGCTCAGTGCTGCTAATCCTGGGCAGATATTGTCGACATTTGAAATACAAACTTCCTAGTCTTTGGATTCATTGTTTATTTTTAAAAATGTGTGCATATAGAAATGCATTTAAAACTATGAAGATAACATTTGTGTTCCTTTACTGTTCATCTCCCTAAGTGAGCGCCCACTCAATTCACACTTTTGCTATTCATTCATTATCAATGCACGTTGCTGAGTGTAGGTCTAGCATTTTGTCGGTTAAATAATGAGCCCTTTTTATTTTGATACATGATCATACGCGGGCCTTGTACTGCTGACACGCTGCTTTCTTCTGAAACAGAAGCGTTTGCTAAAAAGAACACAGGAGCCATTTTGTGGACGTTTTTACTCACACTCGAATGTTGGAGCCCCTAGACCAGGGGTGCACAACTGATTTTGACAGAGGGCCAAAAGTACCTTACAAGATGGCTATAGTGGGCCGAAAAGTAAATGTGGGCGGATGGTAGGCGGGACATGGCAGGAGGCTTTTTCAACCCCCAATTTGTATTAAACACATGGAAAAAGAATATGTTTTTGAGGGGTAACGATTTTTATTTGTATCTCAAACTTACATTTTGTACTACACATTTTCCATTGTTATAATTTATTTCTATTTAGTTATTGTATATCGTCTGTTTAATTAAATTATATATATTTTATTGACCCTTGATTGGACATTCCGTTATTTTGGACTGCTATAGTTTGCTCTTTGGGTTGCCCAAGAGGAGTGTGGCCTTCATTGAGTCAGGTTTCCTCAAAAAGCAAAGGATGTACATCTCCTAACTGTGCCTGTTTTAGCTTTATTATTGGGTTCACTCTTGGAGAGCAATACTATGCCCCATGGCTCCCACCCCCAACCAAACACTATGCCCCATGGCTCCCACCCCCAACCAAACACTATGCCCCATGGCTCCCACACCCAACCAAACACTATGCCCCATGGCCCCCTCACCACCCCCAACCAAACACTATGCCCCATGGCTCCCTCAACCCCCAACCAAACACTATGCCCCATATCCCCATCACCCCCAACCAAACACTATGCCCCATGGCTCCCACCCCCAACCAAACACTATGCCCCATGGCCCCCTCACCACCCCCAACCAAACACTATGCCCCATGGCTCCCTCAACCCCCAACCAAACACTATGCCCCATATCCCCATCACCCCCAACCAAACACTATGCCCCATGGCTCCCTCAACCGCCAACCAAACACTATGCCCCATATCCCCATCACCCCCAACCAAACACTATGCCCTATGGCTCCCACTCCCAACCAAACGCTATGCCCCATGGACCCCTCATCCCCAATCAAACAGTATGCCCCATGGTCCCCTCACCCCCAACCAAACACTATGTCCCATGGCTCCCACCCCCAACCAAACACTATGCCCCATGGCCCCACCCCTCAAGCAAACACTATGTCCCATGTCCCTCACCCCCAACCAAACACTATGCCCCGTGGCTCCCACCCCCAACCAAACACTATGTCCCATGGCTCCCACCCCCAACCAAACACTATGCTCCATGGCCCACCCCTCAAGCAAACAATATGCCCAATGTCCCTCACCCCCAACCAAACACTATGCCCCATGGCTCCCACCCCCAACCAAACACTATGCCCCATGTCCCTCACCCCAACCAAACACTATGCCCCATGGCTCCCACCCCCAATCAAACACTATGCCCCATGGCCCCCTCACCCCCAACCAAACACTATGCCCCATGTCCCTCACCCCCAAACACTATGCCCCATGGCCCCCTCACCCCCAACCAAACACTTTGCCCCATGGCTCCCACCCCCAACCAAACACTATGCCCCATGTCTCCCTCACCCCCAACCAAACACTATGCCCCATGGTCCCCACCCCTCAAGCAACCACTATGCCCCATGGCCCCCTCCCCTCAAGCAAACACTATGCCCCATGTCCCTCACCCCCAAACAAACACTATGCTCCACGGCTCTCACCCCCAACCAATACCCATACAGACCTAAACCCCCAACCCCCAACTCAGCACACACACTCTCAAGCATGCACCCATACAGACCCGAACCCCCCCACCCCCAACCCAGCACACAAACTCTCAAGCATGCACCCATACAGACCTGAACCCCCCAGCCCCCAACTCAGCACACACTCAAGCATGCACCCATAAAGACCCGAACCCCCCACCCGCAACTCAGCACACACACTCTCAAGCATGCACCAATACAGACCCGAACCCACCACCCCCCCAACTCAGCACACACATTCTCAAGCATGCACCCATAAAGACCCAAACCCCCACCCCCCAACTCAGCATACAAACTCCCAAACATGCACCAATACAGACTCAAACCCACCACCCCCCCAACTCAGCACACACATTCTCAAGCATGCACCCATAAAGACCCAAACCCCCCACCCCCCAACTCAGCACACACTCAAGCATGCACCCATAAAGACCTGAACCCCCACCCCCCAACTCAGCACACACACTCAAGCATGCACCCATAAAGACCCGAACCCCCCACCCCCCAACTCAGCACACACTCAAGCATGCACCCATAAAGACCTGAACCCCCCACCCCCAACTCAGCACACACACTCAAGCATGCACCCATAAAGACCCGAACCCCCCACCCCCCAACTCAGCACACACACTCAAGCATGCACCATAAAGACCCGAACCCCCCAACTCAGCACACACTCAAGCATGCACCCATAAATACCCGAAAACCCCACCCCCAACTCAGCACACAAACACTCAAGCATGTACCCATACAGACCTGAACCCCTCCACCCCCAACTCAGCACACACACTCTTAAACATGCACCCATACAGACCCAAACCCTCCACCCCCCAACACAGCATACAAACTCTCAAGCATGCACCCATACAGACCCTGCATCTCAACATACACCGCACTCACACTCCAAAACAAACATTCATGCACACCCGAACCCCCCCACCCCTGCATCTCAACAAACACTGCACAAACATACAAAACAAACATTCATGCACACCCGACACCCCCCCCCCCACCCCGCATCTCAACATACACAACACAAACATACAAAATCAAACATTCATGCCCACCCACAGAGGGTACATAACAAGGATCACTGTGCGTAAACTCTCTTGCTTATCACACTACGTCTAACTAAAGGTCAATTTTACTCTCCTAAATGACCACTTCACAGTAGGTCGAGTAAGTTTATGATTGGTGTGCCTTCTACCTGTCTACGTTTTCTAAAGAATCCCTTTATTGAAGAAAAAACAAAAACAGCCTTCATAGACGTTCTGTGTAAAGCGTGTGCGCCCTCTTGTGGCCTTTCGTCAATTCACATGTTATTGCGACTTTCTAATCTAGAGGGTGTGTTTTAAGCACTTGGAAAATAATACGCTGCAAGCAAGCTTTTGGTTGGGAGATCTAATCTTATAGCAAGAGAACTGCGCCCAGTGCAGCATAGAATTCGGGGTCACAGCCATGTGATTTACAGAACTGATAACTAGATGACAAGGCAGATAACCCACGCGTATCATTCACAGCGCAATTTCGGACCGTGTCCGAAAATGTACTAAAAACGAAGGCAAAGCAGTGCCTTAGTGTTAAAAACAATTGGTGCGTGCGCGACCGCCGGTTTATGTGTGTGTGGTTTCAATATTTGAGGCCAGGCCCTGAGAAGCATCTAGTGGGGCTTTAGAGCTGCGGGTCGCTGAGAAACCTTTAAATGACATGTGGTCTCCGTAAATGGAGTGTCCTAACACATGCAATTTGGTTTTCCATAGCTGGCGTACAGGGACGTCATTTCACCAAAATGCCAGGGGTAGCGGAAGTGACATCACACGACCCTTGGCCCCCTGGTGAGATCACAGGAAGTGATGTCATTTGACCCCACCCGAAGTGATATTGCGGGATGGAACACGACCTTTCACCTGTTCACAAAACAGGAAGTGCTATCACATAGCATTGTACACTACAAAAAATATGGTTACGATATCACTATAATGTGATGTACATTTCATACACGAATGGATCACCATTTATCGTTAAGATCAGTGTGTGTAGGCCCATATTACCAAATTACTGTGAATGCAAGCAGGCGTCCATGACCAAATGATAATGATGTGTTATTTAAGCGCTTCAAATAGAAAAAATATACACCCAATATCACCCAACCTGTGTTGGTACTCATTTATCGACCTCAGAAGGATGAAAGGCTGAGTTGAGGCGTTTAAGAACAGACTAAATCAGTGACTCACCCCTTGAAGTATGCCTGAAATAAACCTTTGATGAGTCTAGCAATTATTGTATAGAATTACAGAAAGACACATTATTTGGCATTCCTATTCTTTCTTATTTAGGGTGAGTGCTGAAAGTGTTAGACTTGTGGCACTCCTGTTCTTATTTTTCTTCTTTTTTAAGGGGCTTTAACAAGAAAGCCAGCCACTCCAGAAGTAAAGAGCCTCAGTGCTGGCCACAGTCCATGAGCTTGCATTAAAACATTTTTTTTTAAAAAAATCTTTCTCAAGAGGTCGCAAGGGTGACCACAGAGGTCGCAAGGGTGACCACAGAGGTCGCAAGGCAGACCCCTAAATGACATCCCTGCTGGCGTACAGAGCAAAAAGCTCTTAAAAAACGTATGTTTAATATGAGCACATGGAGATCGTTATTGACCTCTTCACAGCAAATCAGAATGTTTAGAGTACAGTCAATAACTACTGGTATTTGCTGTATTCTGAACATTCTGTCTTCGGAAGCAGAGAGGGAAACACTTTCCACCCAAGACACTTCTTCTCTAGGGAGGGCCTTTTTTTGGCTGCAACATGTTATTTAACACATGAAAGAAAAAGCAAAAACATTTCAAAATGCGTTTGCTTTCCATACTGTTTACTTTTAGATTACAACTAGTGCATGCACATGTTAAACACGTGTTCCAGTTCAACCAAGTTGCAATGAAAATGCTTAACTTAGGAAGACAACCATGTCATTTAAATAGTAGAAAATAAAATCACATTTAATTTGCTAGCCCAAGTTCTCTCTTTACTTTACACACTCTTCAAGTAAAACTTCACCACCAAAACACCAAAACATGTATTTCTACTAAGTCCATGTGCTAATAGCCTTATAAACCTTTGGAAGGGTAATTATCGCTTGGAATGAGGTCCGTTCCCCAATTTACAGCCCTGGGCATCGCCTCGGCCATACCTTGGTGGAGGGTCTTTATCCCATGATAACGACCCCTTCATCATCCATAAGGCTAATGTAATCATCAGTCACAGAAACCCCTTAAAATAAAGTGCAAAAACGAATTCCAATCAAGATATATCAATGCAGTACTAAAGTGCCTGCTACACACATATGCTTGTACATACCCCACAGGTACCACTTTCCCATGCCAGTAGGTTAGGCAGGGGGCATTGTGCCTGCTGCAGGTATCTGTGTATACCATGCAGGAACAGACATCTTCAGCAAAACAGATGGACTGCGATGCCACTCTCACTGTTCCAGCCCCCTTCTCTCTGCTGAAAACTGAAAAGTAAATTCTCCAATTTTCCACCCTTTGAAGAACATAGCAAACACAATGCCATATTTTGCTGGTAGATATCCTTTTGGCAGCGCTCTGCAGTAATTATTCCACTTAGCTGATGCCCTGTTGAGTGGGTGGCAGGGGGGAACAGATCTGCTAGCAGTCTTAAACCCTAGTGGGGTTGTTCCAAGTCCCCCAGCAGGTGAAAGTGGAAACAGCAGGTGGAACCCACACGTCCTGGTTCATGGGAGAGAGGGGACCAAAACTAAATCAGTTTGATGGAAATCCCCAGGTCAAGGCAAGCATCCCCTCTACCCAAAAACAGCCTGTTCCTTCCAACAGCCATCCAACTCACAAAATGAGTGTCAGGTTAAGGCCACATAGGCACAGACTTTATGCCAGGGGAGGGCAGAGTAACATAAATTGTGATGGAAGACTCCTAACACAGCTAAGGCTCATGACACTGCAAATGCCTTCACCCACCAAATGTTGCCCTATCCAATTCATGTGCCTTTTCTTTCAGGAGACAACTCCGGGACACACATACGGGTGCATCAGCATGGAGCAAACCAAGCTACAATGCAGGCTGTAGTGTGTACTATATAAATGGTCAATATTATTATTATGCATGGAATAAACATTGTAATCTATCAAAGCATGTGTGAGTGTGGTGTCATGGTTCTGTAGGTTGAGCAATACCCTTTATTAGTGAAGTTAATGGATGTTGGGGATGGATAATTGGCCACAGATTCTAGGATTTGGGCCTCATTACAAGTGTGCCGGCCTGGAAACAATCCCAGAAATTCTGGCTCTGACACTTCAAGTTTGCCGGTGAGGGACACAGATTTCCTGGCAGGCGTGACCTGCCGGTAGAACAGGGCGCTACCGACAAAGAAATGCCTGAATCCCCGACACTGGTAGTACTGGTGCCAGTGATTCAGACAATACCATCCCATGGAGTCCCATCGGAACTCCTTGGAAATGGGAATTTACCGCCTCTACGCCACCCGTAATCTCCCAGTAATATCGGGTCATCGGGCGGCAGAGACAGTAAGGGCAGTTTGCCGGTATCCCGCCGGTAGTACCGGCAGGATACCAGCAAACTCCTAATGAGGGCCAAATGTCTCTCCCTGGAACATCCTATTCTGCAAAGCAAGTCTTCCAAAACAATGGTTATCATACATTTCGAGCACCTAATCCTAAATTCTTAGCCTACTGGCTAACCTACTTTATCAACCTAAATATTCCAAGGATTGGCCCAAAGCAACAGATCACAAACCTACTTTTCAATTTACAGTCCTAATATAATGCAACAAAAAGCTCTCTTCTAGACCTTGCCTTTGTTCAGGATATGCAATAGCTCTCTCATAGACTTTGGCTTTGTCCAGGGTTCTCAACAGGTCTCTCCTAGACCTTGGCTTTATTCTGGATTCTCAACAGGTCTCTCATATACCATGGCTTTCTTCTGGATTCTCAACAGGTATCCCTCTAGACCTTGGCTTTCTTCAGAGTTTCTAAACAAGTCTCTCCTAGACCTTGACATTCTGCAAGACTCTGAGCAGTTTTATCCTGGACCTTGACTTTGTCCAGGGTTCCCAACAGGATTCTTCTAGACCTTGGCACTATTAAAGATTCTCAAGGTCTCTCCTAGACCATGGCTCTTGCAGTGTTCCCAAAAGCCCTTGTCTATACTTTGGCTTTGCTCAGGATATTCAACAGGTCCCTCCTAGACTGTGTCCTTATCCAAGGTTCTCAACAGGTCTCTCCTTGATCTTGGCTTTAGTCAGGATTCTTAATAAGTCTCGCCATGTCTTTACCTTTGTCCAGGGTTCACAACAGCTCTCTCCCAGAACGTGGCTTTCTTCAGGGTCCTTAATAGGTTTCTTCTAGACTGTGGTTTTCTATTAGATTTGCAAGTTTTCACTTGGGCTTTGGCTTTGTCCAGAGTTCTTCCAGAGCACTTATCTAGACCTTGGCTTTGTTTGGGAGACTCAAAATGTCTCCCCTAGAACATGGTTTTTCCCAAGGTACTCACCAGGTCTCCCCAAGACTTTGGCTTTGTTCATGATTCTCAACAGGTCTCCCATAGACTTTGACTTTGTCCAGGTATTTCAGTAGCTCCCTCTTAGAGCAGGGCTTTTCCAGGAGTCTAAACGGGCTCCCCCTAGACCTTAGCTTTGTTCAGGATTCTCAACAGGTCTCTCCTAGGATTTGTCTTTTTTCAGGTTCCCCAACAGCTCTCTTGTAGATCTTGGCTTTGGTGAGGTTACTCAACAAGTCTCTCCTAGACCTTGGTGTTGTCCAAGGCACTCAACTGGTCTCTGGTTCTGTTCATTATACTCAACATGCCTGCCCTAGACCTTAGCATTGTTCAGGATTCTCCAAAGAACCTTTCTAGACCATGGTTAGTTCAGGAGTCTCAATAAGTCCCTCCAAGACCTTGGCTTTCTTAAATGTTGCCAACAGGTCTCTCCTAGACCGTGCATTTATTTACAGTTATCGTCGGGTCTCTCTAAGACCTTGGCTTTGTCTAGGCATCGGAACCAGTCTCTCCTAGGCTTTGTTCTGGATTCTCAGCAGGTCTCTACCTTTGCTTTCTGCACAGTTCCTAACATGTTTCTCATTGATCTTGGCTTTTGTCAGTGTTCTCAAGAGGTCTCTTCTTGACATTGGCTTTGTGCAGGTTTCTCCTAGTGCTTGATGTTCGGCAGGATGCTCACCTAGTTTCTCCTATGCTCAACAGTTCTCTCCTAGACATTGGATTTTCTCAGGGTTCTCAACAGACACAATGGGTACTTACTCCCTCACTAGGGTGCTTGTCAAGCAGCCAATATTATTTCACTCTCCTGCTACAGGTCCAGTCCTCTCCCATTTACCCTGAGGTCAATTGTGGATGACTTCAGAATTTCTCCTTCCAATTCCCTCAAGACATAAAAGTGAGTTTCCAAGCACTCAGGTTAGTTTCTCTTTTCAGAATTTCCAGGCTTAGTCTGCTTGCAGTCTTTATTGTTCTAAATGATTACAGTAAGCAGTACGCCACCTCTGGTTCCTTCCATCAGGACTCTCCCTTTTTTTGGCAGGAGAACACGAGCGGTCATGTCTGTCTCTACCGGTATTCTCTCCTCCTTTAAGTTTCCCCGGCCCCTTCTATAGTCCCTGAACTAGAGCTTGGCTTCCAATCTCACTTCTAATAGGAATTACCTCATCTTAGTTTGAATTGTCACATATGGTTGGTTATTCCCAGGAAATTCCTTAATAACCCTCATGTTATTGTTATTGGATCTCTCATATTGGCTAAATACCCGACACTGCTGGTGGCTGCCAATGAGCGTAGACAAGATGTTAAATGTGTGGGCATGCACCACCATCTTGGAATCCCTTTCCACGTGATGAGTGATGCTGCAGGGTGCTGTAGCTTCTCTACTGCCAAGCAGCGGCGTTGCTGAGGGTGGGAGTCTGAAGGGGCTATAGGCCCAGGGATTTTGGTTCTAGCCCCGTATAGATGCTCAGGGACTACAACCAAAAGGCTATAGCTAGCCCTGAATCCCGCCAGTCCCGACATTAGCTTAGCCCCTGATCTTTTCCAGACCTAGCAACACCCCTGCTGCCAAGGCTGGAGTCACACTGGGAGCACTGGATTGCAGAGTGTGGGATCCTCCTCTATCTCGTTTTCTCTCCGGTAAACTTCAGGCATAGCTTCTGTGATACTTGAGAGCACTGTATGTTTGTGAAATGCATGATCGTGGCTCTGCTCCGAGGGTGCTGGTGTGTCTTTCAAGGCTTTTTGGGAGATGTAGTTCTGTGTGTCAATATCCTGCAGTGTAACACCCGACGGTGTCTTACTGCATATCCGGTGGAACAGTCAGCTAGTGTGATCCCTCCTCAACCACCATCTGGCTGGCACATCAGATAGGCACCGGCCCAACCCAGTCCCTAATGGCTTGCTTTCCTCACATATAAGGGTGGGGACTTCAGACAGCAGTAAGCAAATCAACCATGGGAGACACCCACAATACTGACTGCACCCTTGTAGTTTATAATGACTGCAAATTAAATATATATATATATATATATATATATATATATATATATACACAAAATGTACAAAAGCATTTCTCCCCTTTGTTAAAAAGTATGTAATTTTCTTCAAAATCCAATGAGGCAGACAATGATATGATAGGTCATTTATAACGCGCTTAATACCCAGAGGTTTCTAAGCGCGGACCCGGGGATCAAACCTGTGGTGCTCCATGTCATCTTGCTTCCAAGGTGAGCACGTTGCCCCTGAGCTATCCTCCCGAGACAATGTTATCCAATGTATTGCAAGTTGAATTTGTTATAAATGACAGGGGTGCACTCACCTAGAATTACATAAATTGGTCCAGTAAGATATCCTGAATATCAGTCCAGGATTTCTGGTTGCACAGTGGGGCAAATGTGTCGGCATAAGACTCCATATTCTCCTTTTGCATCTTTAGCTTTGCACCAACATGCAATGTTGTCTACATAGTATTTTGGCAAAGGTTGAACTAGCCTTCAGCATGGGCTCCCACTTCCATTCATGAACCCCCACCTGTGAGCTGGAAGTGACATTGCAGAAAAGGCCAATCTCCCCCAAACGAGGATGGCTAGGTCCAAAGGGGCTCTGGAAGGGAAATGAAGGTTCTTAGGTTTCAAATGTTTCTCTTTTTTGACAGAACCCCATCACGGGACAGTGGTGGAAGTGAGCGGGAGCGGTACTCCTCTACCTTTTATTAATCAGGTTGTCCATACCGGAGTGGTTTCGTTTCAGAGTAAAGGTGTAGTAATGCGTTGAAACATGCACTTTGTCCCCTTGAACAGCAGGAGTGCTTGTTTCTAAACAGGAAAGAAGTGTGTTTCTTGGATCTCGCCTAATATAGGCCACCCAAATAATACTTCCCTCAGAAGACTGCAAAGAAGTGGCGGCGGGTGTACTGCAGAGTCTATGGCCGGCCTAGACGATGGAAGTCCAGGGTGCTGGAACAAGTAAGTAGTTTTTGGGGACCAGGGGAGGGGGAGACACCTGGAGAGAGAGGGTAATGAGGGTGCATACATTTCAGGGTTAGAGATGGGTTTTGAGATGGACAAGACATGGCAGGGGACAAGGGATGGTGTGGTTGCGGCTGCTTCTCAAGGGGGATTCAATGGGTGAAACCATAATAACGCCCATTGCAGACCACTCCAAGGCGGCCCAAAAAAGGCATTCTTTTGGAGGAGCTGTCTTCCATTGACAGTATTGTAGAGGAGCAGCTGTGTGCATCTGCAGGAGATCCCGCCCTCTACCTCCCATGTATTGGACACACAAAATTGTGTGCTGTGCCTAACACCAGCCATAATACCAATACCACAGCAAGTGTTTGAAAGAAGATACCCATTGAGACAACCCTACTGAATGTACCCTTGATGTGATGATAACCTGCAGGAGGAAAGACCTGAAGTAGTGTGAAAAAAAGCTAACCAATGAATTGATGATGTCATAAAGAAGTGTGCATGACACCTCGAGATACTGGCTCTAGATGATGTATAGATCCTGAGGAAACTAATGACGAAATAAAGAATCAAGTGAGTTTCCCAATATAAAAGGGAAGATTACACATGCACGGAGTACTGCAGAAAAACAACTGTTCAATAAATGTATAGTTGCTGAAACGCAAGGTAGATAAAGTCATCATAGAAGCTGGCTATGAGTAGTGAATTGAATGCAGGCAACGCCGCCATTTTAGAGAAACTGGACAATGATATCATGAATTTAGTAGGCCAGGACCCATAAAACTGGAATAGAAAACTGTGTTGCAGAAACAATAATAGGCACGCGAAGCTGTAGGGCAAGGCTGCCTGGCCTGGAGTCAAGATTCAAGAAGCAAGGTCAGCTATCCATTCTGAAGAAGAATGAGTATACGGAAGATGAACCTTATTGCATTAAGTTGCAAGATAGAACAAAAAGGATACCAAATTTTAATTCATTTAGAGCATTTAAAAGCTGCAAAATGGACCAAATTGTGGTCTTCTGTCACGTTAGCCAAGGATGGAAATAGAGGTTGAACTTGAAGTCCCAGACACGATAGCGATTGCCCTCACTCCCATGCATTCTCAAAGATAAGGATATTTTCTAAGGCTAAGTACAAAGACAATTTCATGGCAGAAGGCAAGGTCGATGAGAGATGTTGGGCTAATTGTGTGGTGAGGTAGCTTCATGTCCTAACTCCCCGCACCTGTGTCTTGGCTTACGTGCTGCTAAATGAACCGAATGTTCCAGACATGGCACAAGCGTGCCAAACAAATATATTAGTCCATATAATGTAGGACCTTATAGTTCGAAGACCAATGAGAAACTGTGTATCTAATGTTTCTAAAATGGCATGTTTTTTAGAGGTAGGGATAAGTTGGCCACCTGATAATTGTCAGGTGTCTTGACCCACGTTTGAATTATTAGGCTACAACATTTGGTGCTGTGGGCTTAGAAAATCGAAGATGGCAGAAAAGCCCACATTTACGCCAGAATCCAGGAAAACCGTGCAGTTTTGCGCACACCAAAATGGTCGCCTGACCTGCCACCCACCAATGCGAGCGTGATGGGCCAGAAGCGCCATGAGTGAAACATGGTGCCAAAGGAAAAACAGCAGTGCCTGTTAGCTCAAAAAGCGCTTTGAAATCACATTTGTTTCTCTGAAATGCAAGCTAAAAAGCCTATTTTAAACATTGCAAGATATTCAAAAATCTCACTGAACACCAGCAGACATTTGGCAGAATGTAGTCTTGTGTGCATACAAAATCTGGAAAGATGAAGAGCCTAAAGCAATGTTTATAACAAAACTGGCTGAGCTGTGGATGTCATCAGCTTAAGTGAAATTGGATTTAAAACCACTAAAATGGAAATGTTTAAAATAAATGAGTGACCTACTTTTGAGTGTCACATAGGTTGCAACTGTTTAAATGTCATAGTTTTGAACTTAGAATCAGCGTTCTAGCTGCATGTGTAAAAATTGTAAGTTTGATTTGAATGAAGAAAACTGGAACAAAAGTGACATTTAGCTGAAGCCTGGCTTGAAGAGATTGAATTCTGCCCGGCAACTACCCCCGACAGGAGATTAAACTTGCCCAGCAACTGCATTCACAGGCCTGGCTGCCTTCTGCTGTTCCCACCAAAAGGAGATTACACCTCTCTGATTGAATCAGGGGAGGAGCACCTGGGAGCAGGGAACAGAACAATGAACTTCCCTTTGCTCCAGGCAAATGCTAAATCAGGGGTCATAAATGGCTTCCTCTTGGAAGAAACTGGGAGGAGCATTGCCTCTGGGAGCCACCTGAGCTGGAGGCGGGGACAGACAGAAATTCCCCCATGTACTTTGGAACCTAAACCACAACCATCTGGGCCAGAGCATAATTTTAAAAAGATGGATAATTCATAGTACATAACTGTCAAAATTATATAAATAATATCATCATTCCTGTGATTTTTCTGTGCACATTTTAAGAGGTGTTAGTACTCTGTGATATGTTCTGGGGGGTAGTAGCGGAAAATAGGGTATTACTCCAAATGTCTGTATGTTAAAAATCTGACACTTCATTATCTGATGCCCATATTCCTTGTGCACATTTGTATACATTCTGGAAAAGTTTAGAGGTTGTGTTCTGGATGAAAAGGGCAGAAATCTGTCAGAAGTGGACACGCCATCTTACAGAGACAGGGATCGGATGGTTTGGTGCTACAGAAAATATGTTACCTGGACATATAATATTAGAAAAATTGTACATAGATAAATATGCATTTGGATCAAAAATAGATTTGTGTGCAAAGTGACAAGGGGAGTGTTCTTTCTGTATGCCACAAAATTGATGCCTGATGACACTCCATTTCCTTCCCCAATCAAGGGAGAGAGGAGAACTTGACCAATGATAAGTTGTGAGGGGCAGGATTAGTTATGCCCACGCACACACCCACTTTCTAAAGACATAAAAAGACCCACTGAAATCCAGGTAGGGACATTCACTTTCCACTTCAAACTGATTTCTTGCGAAGCATTTTGCCTGACCAGACAATATCCAGAAGACTCCAGAACCAGAACTTAGAATCCAGACTTCAGAACTTGCAGCAGAGAGGCCTAGTCCAAAAGCTGAATCCTTTTCAGCAGGCCTCAGAATCCAGCCACCTAACAAAACTATTCAACAGCCGGGCGAGCTGTTTGATTATGGCCTAGAACGCTGTGCCAGAAACACCCAGAAAGCAGAGCTGTATCCAGAACCGAGACCAGACCCAGACCAGACCGCTGTGCAGTGCCAGACTTTTGCCAGAACCAGAGATCCAGACCAGCAGAGCAGAGAGAACCGCAGCTAAACCTGTTGACCAGATCTGTGACGAGACCCATTCCTTCCAAAATTAGGAGTCAGTATCCAGCCAGAACTGTGCAAACCAATCTCTTAGTCTAAAATAATCAAATTCAAACCATTTCCACCTATCTAGAACTGCATCATAGAAATCGCGTGTCCATTCTGTGATTTTAAAGCTGCCATTCTGAATCATTATTTCATTTCTGAAAATCTACCTCCACAAAATCGTCCGTATCTTTTGAACCATACATGCTAGGAACGAGATTTAACTTTCATTTTAAAGCTAACATCCTATTCCTTATAGTTTTTCCGTAATCGCGCTCAACGCATTCGGAAAAAGTGCCGCGAATTGGAAAATAGCTCAAACTTCTTCACCTGTCAAAAATAGCTGTCTTTTGCTTGAACTGCTGAAATCCGTTTTCAACCTGATAATCTCTCATGAATCACTGATAGTGTTGACCTGAACCAATCTTAAGTAGCTGTCACCTACCCTGAATCTCCTATAGGGAATTAAAATCATTTTTAGCATATTTTCACTTCTTTGCAAATCACATTTAAAGTATTTTTGCCTGTGTTTTAAAATCATCCCTGTGCTCTAAGCTTGCTAAGGGGGAACTGAATTGGTATTGCATTTGATGGTATTCCTGAAAATTGTGTGCTCTCCTTCCATCTCTTTATACTGCAAAGGGGGGGGAGTGAATTGCCACAAGGGGAAAAGTGATTATATTCTCTCTTGTTGAAACCATATCAGTTTATTTCTGTGCTGCATTCTTTCCATCATTGTTTTTCCTTGAAACCATAAAAGCATTCTCAGCTACCTTATCCTTATTCTTTCTATACCAACTCCTAAGTGATTACAAAAGTGTGCTAGTGTAATATTATCCATTGTTGATCACTGTCATATTCATCATAAGTGTGCGATCAAATATTAATTTATTATAAAAGTGTGATATAGATATATATTGTTTAATTTTTCAAATAAATCTTTTAATTTGCAAAACAAACCACTTCTTGGCTCAGTGAGGTCAGGGGGATTCAAAGAGAGGGGCGTTATACAAGGGTTTATCATCCAGATCTATGAACTTGTCATAAAAATATATAATTAAGGGCTTCCCTTGGGCATCCCAGACTCGGCATTGACTTAGTTGGAGTGCTGGATTGAAGTCGCTTAACATAATGGACAACCAATAACAATCCTAGCTCCTTTAGAAAAGTATTCTTAGATATCTCCCTTAACCAATCCTGACCCTTGATAGGTTTTTTTCATTATTGCCACATAGTATGATGTCACTCTGATGTATTTTTCATGTAAAAGCATATTTTGTGTCTAGATCATGGAGAGATTGAGAGTACGTCCGTTGATGTTCGCTGTAACCTCCCTGTTTTAGATACCTGCCAATAAAACAGCACTTTGCCATCTTCCTGAGTTGGTTCTGTTATTTGGACTCAAAAATATTCTGGTGTGATCCCATCCATTACATATGCACGTTCCGAATCGGCCATTTGCTCAGGATATTGACCTAGAACTTGTTTTAATGTGTGAAAGTACATTCTGTATTTCGGTCACAAGAGTAATTAAATGATTGAATTACCCAGTTACCAAACAATACTTGTTTTGCCTGAGCCCTGCCCTGTCCCCAGACCCAGGGGCTTCCATACAACACTCACGGATATGCTATGAAGACACATTATCGCACAGGCATGCAACCCGCGCTTTCAGGGGCCTCTGCGGTTGCTCGTTGAAGCATGGGTTGCTTGTGTGTGTGATAACTCAGCTTTAGAACAGGATACTCCCTGTGAGATCTGTCCTGAAGCCGAGTTATCACATGCACAAGCAACCCACATTTCAGCAAGCAGACACTTTCAGTAGACTCTGCCCGGGAAACTGAATACAGAAACATCCAAAGCATCACGTACTTGTTGAAGCTGTCCAAACTGGTATATAGGTCCTGCCATGTACAGAGATTTCTTTGTTTAGGGTGAGTAGTATGACCAATCAAAATTGCAGACCCCAACTTCCAATATTCGCTCAAAAGTGTTTCTTACTGATTCACTATAAGATGCATTTCATATTTAAAATTGTGGACATTCTTAGGTTCCCATAATGCTCTTTGCTTTTATACAAATCTCTAGGATTGGGTACTATGAAGAGATACTGTACTGCATGACCTGCCTGGGGCCACGCCTCTCAGTCCCGCCCCCTGCTCCCCACAGCCCCGCCCCTCCGAGGATGAGAGGGTTTCCCTAGCACATTTTTCCATTTCTGGCACTGAGCAGAGGGACACACCTCAGGAGATGCACTTTAGATAGCTGCGTGTCCACTTGGAATGGTGACTTCAGCTGCTGCCCGTTCAGGCTGCATGCTCTTTGCATGTTTACACATTTACACCAGTAACACAACAGCTTCAGGCAGGGGTGTTGCTATGTCTGGAAAAGATCTGGGGCTACGCTAATGTTGGGACTGTCGGCATTCGGGGCTAGCTAGTCTTCTGGTTGTAGGTCCTGATCTTCTATCCGGGTCTAGAACCAAAAGGCCCAGGGCTATAACCTCCTCAGCCACCCCCCCCCCACCTAGCAGTGAGAGCGTATGGGGCTTGGCATACTCTTGACGGGCCCTGATCCAGCTGCACCTGTGTACATCTGGGTCTCTCGCTCACAGGGCAAGCGTTCACCTCTGACATGGGCAATTGTTGTACTTTGCAAGTTTAAATCCTGGATGCTTTGGTTAACCCTTTGGGAGAGGAGGTAATACAATTCCCAGTTAAAACATGTGTAGGTCATTCAACGCCTGTATACAATGTTTCCATGCTCAGAAGATTGGGAGTAAATAAGGCCTATGGCGAAACAATAGAAGCAAAGAGGTAAGAAGAAAGGTAGAGCCCAGCCGGCTTGTATTTTTTAAGACCGAAAAGAAAACGGAGGGCAAAACAGCGGTTGGATTTGTGGAAGTCCAAAACTGGCCACATGAAGTTGGGGGGGGAGCTTTGGGAGAAATGCAGAGAGGATCAAAGAGCCGCCAGCAGGATTACAGCTCTACAGCCAGAAGTCATGTTTTAAATACACTGCAATATATGAAAGACTTTGACATACGGGCCCTCCCTTGTTCTAGAACCTTCCTGCCCTCTTCTGGATGTAGAAAGGGCAACTGAAGCAGTGTTTGGTAGGGCCGACACAGCCCTTAATACCTCAGCGTTTGATAAATTGAGCACTATGGGCCTCATTACACGGAAGGCGGTAATGGTTAACGGCCACCGTTAATGGTAACGTGGCCGTTAACCATTACCGCCTTACTACGAGGTCCCTTAGCGGGTTGGTGTTTTAACGCCTGCTTTTTGCAGGCGTTAAAAACCAACTCGCTAAGGGACCTCGGAGCTAATTACGGCACCGCAAAATTGCGGTGCCGTAATTAGCGCCTTCCCCATTCCCATAGAGCCCTATGGGGCAGAAATGGGAATGGGGAAGGGCAATGGCGAAAGGGGGATTTACCGCCCCACCAACCTTGGAATGGGGCGGTAAATCCCCTTTCCGCCAAGGCGGTGCCGGTATTTTATCGGCATGAGCCATGGCGCTAACAGCACCATGGCTGACCGCCTTCCGTGTAATGAGGCCCTATAACTTGGTTTAGAATGACAGCTGTCCTCAGAGCACTTAGAAGTGGGAGGAATTCAGCATGAAGCGCTACATTATCTCAAAGCATCTGACCCTTCGAGCTGACAATGGAATAGCATCCTATGGGGGTGGGGTGTAAGATCACACCCCTATATATCCAATCATCAGTGGAGCCGTGTTATGAATTTCCCCAGTGTGCTGGTAGCCAGATTTTAGGGATGTTCCGTTGAAAGTATTGGAACATTGAGCAAAGATCGCTTTACCCAGGGGGCACCCGCAAACTCGGCGCCCCTGCCAAGCATAGGTGGCGGAGATCATGGACGTCTCTGCTGGGAATCAGATGTGTTCCCGCTCTTTGGGCGCAAGCTACTCTGGAGCAGGCATCAGTTGCGTTCTGTGTGCTTATGATTTTTGATTTTTGTTTTGTTGACGTTACTGTATTTTTTTTTTTTTTGAGGCACCATCCTTTCAGTCTACCCTCCAGGAAGTGCACACGCCACGGAGTCAAGATGATAAAGTGCCCAAGAGAGAGCGGGTGGGTTTCACTTGCACAGATCAGGCCCACGGTGTGTATGTGTCACTGTTTGCTGAAGGCACACAGGTTGGTCCTCGTTGTGTACAAGTTGTCCACGTGGTGGCGTTGCGGGGTAGCCACCGGCCTGCTATCGGCCTGACACCTTAAGACGCGTTGTGGCTGTCTGGGAATTGGAAAGCTCTGTCACTCATGTATTGCTCAAATCCCACATCCCAGACACTACTGCACTCCAGTTCCATCTTTTTTCTTTCACCGTTAGCAGTTTTTTAAAATGTATTTGATGTCTTATATTCTTTCCTTTTTTTTTTTAGACCGCATTGCGTAAAAGGCGGATGAATAAAATAAAAATACAATTAAAAATGAAAGCAGCCCGTCCAATGCTGCCTGGCGACTGGGTTGCAGAACACCATGTACACACAAGGGGGCAGCATTGCAATGAAATGCGTTATTATACTAATACTGTCTCCATGCATACATTACTCTGTAGAAAAAAGAAGCACGTTTGTGGATTCCCGTCGTGCACCAAAGGAAGTGACAGGACAGTGTCACAGATGTAGAAATAAAAGCCTCCGGGGACACCCAAGAACGTTTTTTTTTTCTAAAATAATAAAATTAATTAAAAAAATCCCACTTAACATGTCATGAACGCGCGTACAGCGGTGGACTGGACTATAGAGTAGTCGGGATTCTTTGTTTCCAGGTCCACCCCTTCCTGCGTGTGCGGTTGACAATCAATGATGATTTTTTTACTCAATGCAATCTGCAGCCATAAAGCGCTGCAACTATAAGAATGAGCGGGTTATGGGGATGTCACCGAATATTGGTTTTCTCGCAGAACATGATGCAATGTATCACTCTTGTGAAATAATGTGTATTGCGCATGAATTGGGGCCAATCATTGAGTGTTGCGCGTCATTCTGATTTACGTGCATGATATGATAGGTTATTTATAACGCGCTTAATAGCCAGAGGTTTCTAAGCGCGGACCCAGGGATCGAACCTGTGGTGCTCCCTGTTGTTTTGTTTTCAAGGCGAGCACGTTGCCGCTGAGCTATCCTCCCAAGACTAGAGTGACCAGACGTCCCGGTTTTGCCGGGACTGTCCTGGCCCTTTCTCAAGATCATGTTCCCATTGGAAAGTGCAGTGGTCCTGGTTTTTGGTGGTCGGTCTTCATAGCTGGCAGGCAGGAATGCACAATGTTGCACCGAAGAAATGCTGCATTGTACAACTTAAGATAGTGTTAGTGTGTGATACATTAATTATAATATGTGTTTCTTTGAACAGTAACACTTAAACCTCCTTCTCCTCCAAACGCTATTGAAGTGTAGCGCCTTGACAGCAACTTTCAAGAGTTAGTCCCACTTTTATGTTAGTTGCCCTGTACCGGTTTTTTACTTTTTAAATCTGGTCACCCTACCCAAGACATTAAACCAGGGCGTCTCGGGTATTGCCACAAATGCATCCAGGTCGCTTTCTGATGATGTCCTGGCTGCCATCAAATGCCATCTTTCTGGCATTCGGTTGGTGGCATAGTGATGTGTGTGCATACCTTTAAACCTGCGCGCGTGTGCGCATTTGTGAGCCGAATTCCTGTCCTGTGTTGACACGTGTAGGGGTACAGGTGTAAAAAGAAGCCGTATTTCTGCCCCTCAACAATGTTCCACCGCCTTGGGTGTCGTACTTGTCTGGTAGTAGTCGTGTTTGTGTATTTGTGTGCGGTGTGTGCATGCATGTGAGTGTTGTGTATGCTAAACATTCCACGTGCTTCCTTTGCGTGCATGCATATTCTGACCATATAGTCTGTGCTCTCGTTCATGATAACTGTGCATTATGTGAGCAGTGAAAAACTGTGCATCCTAAGCCTACTGTCTGTTGTCACTTATACTCCTTGTGTCAGAGAGTATTGTTTATGTGCTAATATATATATATATAATAGGGTAACCCTCGCCGCCGAATAGTTAAGATAGAACCAACTTGTGTTGACTGTTCCCAAAATTCTATTGCTAATGACATTTGACTTTTTCAATGGATTTAGAGGAAATTTTCCAAAGAAACGCCTGCCAGGGGCCCATCCAAAATGGAAATTGTGTGGAAAATGTGTTTAACAATTCAAAACTATTACAAAACCTTAAACAATCTGTTTTCAACCTATCCTGTTCTTTTTGCCATAGAGAAAAATGTGGTGCCATTGAACAGACGTAGTGTGTAAACCGATAAAAGGATTTCCACCAAATAAGGCACAACTTGGGCACACTCTGCTGTAGATGTACCTGTTGTTGGTTTGGGGTAAAACCGAGTAGTAGTTTTGAAATAAATTGCTGGTGATTTGGGAGACCTCTGACCCCCAAAAACCTTTATATATCGCCTCTGCTGTATATCAGCAGTGAGACTTTTCAGAAATGAAAATCACCATTTCCATTCCTCTTTGCAAGTAATTCCCTGGGGAACCCGAAAAACAAAACAACTCAAAATTATACTTGAAGGAAGAAAAGGGGTGGTTTCATATAAGGGAAGAGGTGGGGAGGGGGATAGAGGGCCACATCTGTAGTGGTAGCGTTATGGGGGGGCTGGGGAGCCCCTTTGTTCCAGACCCATTTTGTCTTGCTGTCTTTCTAGGGGAATCCTGAAGAATTCCCGTGGGATTGCCCCATGAAAAGTCACAAGACGGCCTAAATAAATCAATCACACAAACTGACGAGAGAACAGATGTAATTGGACAGCATCCGGGAGGTGTTTCACAAGGAGGGGACCTACAGAGGAGGAGTGGGCAAATGGAGAGTTGCAGTGGGGATGGGTAAGACTTTTCGACTATTGTTGAGATTTTTCCCATTCCTCTGATGAGTGGAAAATGATGCATTACCTGTGGAATGATTGACTGTAATTGTCACTGCGGGAATGGAAAGCAGCACGTGGGTGACCATGGGAATTTCCTGGGAGAAGCTACCACGGAAATTCAAGGAGAGGGGAAAAATGGCACATGGGCTATAGGCCACTGTCACAGGCCACGGCTGGTGTAATCTGGTTAGTTGGTAGGCAGGGGGGGAACAGGCCTCAGTCTTTAATATTTGAGGCAACTGTCAAGGTTTAAAGCCAAATGCAATGGACTGTGGGATCAGATTAGTTACTAGGCAGGGCGGAGAATCCGCCTCGACCGTAGTTGCAATGACTCTTCCAGGTGTATTGTTTGTGCTAGTGTGTGTGTGTCTGTGTGCGTATGAATACTAATTCACAGTGTATTTTTTTGTCATTGTAATTTGTATTATTATTATTAGCATCTCACAAACAATTCATTACAAACATGTCATTTCATTAACCACCAGAACAATAACATCACAGGAACAATCACCCCTTGTAACATTAAGCTTCCCCCTCCCCTTCCCTGATAAGTCCTCTGCCCCCCCAGATCTGTGTACCACACCACCGGGTCCCCTCCCGCACCCATTGTCATAGGTCATCAGTATCGCTCTTAGGACATTAATAGATTAGGTTAAGATCAAGGCATTTGATAACGAGTCAATCAATCCGAATCAATTAATAACGATTCACTCAGTCAAAATCAAAAGATCAGGGGTTGCTTGATTAATGCAGTGACTTTCAGCCTTGATATGATATGTGATATGAAATGATATGATAAGGCATTTATAACGCGCCTATACACAAGTGTTTCAAGGCGCGACGAGGCAAGGGAGGGGGAACAGAGGGAAGGACAGACAATGATCCTAACAGGCCAGATGTCATTCAGATCGCGCAAATGCATGGAAAGGGGGCAAAGGACAGTGCAGTACATGGGAATAGATAAATAACACTAGGTAAAAGTAACAGCCTTGGGCAGCTTTCCCTTCCCTCCCCAGTGTCTCCGTCTCCCACCCTTCCGCTTGTCCACTGCCCTCACTAGCTATTCTTGTGTTCTTGTACAGCTGCCATTCCCTGTACAATGCCCATTCTGTTCCTCCACCATTTCTATCTCTGTATTCCTCTCTCCCCTTAGATCCCTCTTGGTGCTCCCCCAGCATTCCCTCTGTCTCCTCTCCTCCCTTCCTTCCCTCGTCAGAGCAGAGACCTATCGACCGCCCCTGTATACGCCCTCTCGTGACCCCCACCATCCCCTTTGACAGGTCCCCTCCTACCGTCTAGATATTGTTGCGGTGCTAATGGCGACTCCGTTCGTAGGATAGCAATCCTGACTGTATGCTGACTGTATGTTTTCCACCGCTGTGAACAACATATCTAAGTAACCACAAACTGTAACCAAGAAACCCTTGAGCCCCAGCTCCAAGAATTGGCTCCTCTGTGTGTACCCATCTGCCTTCTGCCGGCCGACCCTCCAGCACACATCCCACTGCCTCCCTAAACCTGCCCTCAGCCCGCCTCATTCCCTCCCCATTCTCCCAACGACATTACTCTGGACTCTTGTAGATATTTCTCCCAGGTTATCCGCAATTCTGCCCCCTGTCTCTCGCCCTGTATATCAACCATTCGTTTGAGGCTACTATGCCCATTTCTTGCTCCCAGGAACTCACCAGCGGGACTGAGGTAGACTTCCATAACCGCATAATCACCTGTTTTGCCACTCCCAGCGCTGTACCCAACAACCTCTCGTCTTCCTTGGCCATATTCGACTCTTGCCTTGTGTCCTGCAGGATGCACAGCCTAGGGTTCTTTGCATCATCTATCATACACTCTGCCAATATCCCTGCACTTTGGAACAGTACCATAGAATATGTCCTAGATCCCCCGTGTCCCTGCTGCACCTCCAGCACCTGCCATCCTGTGTGGGTTCAGCAGCTCTGAGCCAGTACCCGCCCTGTAATATGTTTTAGTGCATTAGCTTCAGCCTGACCTCCACCGCCCCTTCCTCAAAGTTTTGGAAGATGCTGTGTATCGTGTCTTCTGAGAACTGCACCACTAGGAGCGTTTGCCACCTGTCCTCAATCCCTTTCCTGCAGTCCTTCGTGTATAACTGATGCGTTATTTCCATGTATAACTTGCCCACCAGCCTCTACCCCGACTCCATTTCTCTAGCAATTTCATGATTGGCAAACTACGTGTCTCGGCTTGACACTCCCTGGCGATCCTCTGCGTACAATGCTGCGCTTGCCTATGTCTCCAATCCTCTCCCGCCCTAAACTCCCTGCGGGCCTGGAGCTCACGAAAGGTAATGCAACCCCTCTCCTTCAGAATACCTTTCACTTGTCTAATCCCCACCTCCGCCCAATCTGCCATTCCTTACCTTTTGCTGTGCCAGATCCACTTGCAGCCAGGTGTGAGCTTCTTCCCATGCTGAGATATTTGTGCTGAGTATGGGATGCCTCTTGTCTTTCCCCCGCTGCTCCCTAATTGACCCCCGGACAATCTTTTTGTGATGATTTTTGATCACACACCACCCATGCTGGCTTGAACCTCCCACCCCGGAAGAATTCCGCTACTTGGGAGAGTTTCTGAGGATCACAACATGCCTCCATCTGAGGCGGCTTTAGCCAACCAGACCTCGCCAGCGTGTATAGTTTCTCTACCTTCAGCCTTGGTCTTCGGCTCTCCCACACAAATGACTTGATGCCCTGTACTATTTGTTTCATCAGCACTACCGGTACTCTCAGGGGTAGCATGCCAAAGACATAGTTCAGTCGCACAACCATTACCATTTTCATCATTTGGATCCGTCCCCGAATGGACAAGTTCAATGATGCCCACCGCTCAGACTCCTCTTGTGCTTTCCCCCAAGCTCAAGCTCATTGCACATTGTCCCTGGCCATGTTCAACAGGCCTCTGTTAAGATACATCCCTAAATCCACTGGTGGAAGAATGAGAGTAAATTAAAAGAATGGCAGCGATGATTACAGTTTTGAGGACAAAGAATTGCTGTGACATTTGGCATCTGTTGGGGAAAGCTAAAGGGGATAAAAATCCGCCTAATAATAAATCCTATTGGCGGTTTATAATGGGTCACATCCATATAAATAAAAATGTAAATGTTTGTTTGTTCAAAATCTTAAATGGCAGAAAGTTCTTCACCGATTGCTTTGAAATTTTAACACAACGTTGCATTCGAATAGGCGCGTGTTTTTATATACCTACTATACATAGATGTCACACCTGTAACAGGTAAAAACATTATTTTTCTGAAAAACAGCGCCATCTGTTGGACGTAAAAGCAACACACCCTATAATAAACATTTTACTGCAAACCAGCGCCATCTGTTGGATGTAAAAGCAACACACGCGGCTCAAATACATGCCGAGGAAGCAGCAGAGCGACGTGCAGCCAGACTTTAGGATGCACGGTTGCGAGCACAGCAATCGAATTCTGCAGCTTCAGATCTGCTTCGAACACGACAGGCTGAGAGTGGCTGAAAGACGTCAACGAGAAACAGCAGATCAGCAATCACGCAATTACAATAGCCTTGCCTTCCGGTACAACCCAGCTGATGATTATAGTTTGAGCCGGCATGTTCTCATCGGCACCATGACTGAAGTGTGTCCTTATTGGAAGGCTCTGAAATTTAATGGAGAAACTAAAGGAATTTGTTGCGCGGCCGGGAAAATTAAACTGCCTCAACTTGGAGAACCACCAGAGCCATTAAAAACTACCCACAAGCATTGTGAACTTAAACATATTACAAATGTGCGGTTTCCCTTTTCTTTCTTTTCCATCCATTTCACCAGACTGAGGGGGTAATTCATAGAATTCAGCGCACAAGTGGCGCACGCGACTGGCGCACAGTGTGCGCGTGCGAATCCCTGCGCCAGCCGCGTGCGCCAAAACCCATTTCCGCGCACAGCGTATTCATGGATTCCAGCCACCAAAACCAGCCGTGGCGCACAGTGGCGCAGCGACCTTGCAGCAGCGCCAGTTACGCCCCCAAGAACGTCTTCCGCGCAGGGAAAAGCCATCAAAATCCCCAATCCAGCGCAAAGGGCTGCGCTAACCCTGTACCAGCACGGCAAGCGGGCTACGTGTATTTCAGGGGTTCGCGTGAAGTTTCTCACGCGATCGGGCCTGGGGGAGCGTGCTACGTGTATTTCAGGGGTTCGAGTGAACTTTTTCACGCGATCGGGCCTGGGGGAGCGTGCTACGTGTATTACAGGGGTTCGCGTGAACTTTTTCACGCGATCGGGCCTGGGGGAGCGGGCTACGTGTATTTCAGGGGTTCGCGTGAACTTTATCACGCGATCGGGCCTGGGGGAGCGGGCTATGTGTATTACAGGGGTTCACGTGAACTTTTTCACGCGATCGGGCCTGGGGGAGCGTGCTACGTGTATTTCAGGGGTTTGCGTGAACTTTTTCACGCGATCGGGCCTGGGGGAGCGGGCAACGTGTATTTCAGGGGTTCGCGTGAAGTTTCTCACGCGATCGGGCCTGGGGGAGCTAGCTACGTGTATTTCAGGGGTTCGCGTGAAGTTTCTCATGCGATCGGGCCTGGGGGAGCGGGCTACGTGTATTTCAGGGGTTCGCGTGAAGTTTCTCACGCGATCGGGCCTGGGGGAGCGGGCTACGTGTATTTCAGGGGTTCGCGTGAAGTTCCACATGCGAATAGCCTGGGCGCGTGTATTTCAGGGGTTCGCGTGAAGTTTCTCACGCGATCGGGCCTGGGGGAGCGGGCTACGTGTATTTCAGGGGTTTGTGTGAAGTTCCACACGCGAATAGCCTGGGCGCGTGTATTTCAGGGGTGCGCGTGAAGTTCCACACGCGAATAGCCTGGGCGCGTGTATTTCAGGGGTGCGCGTGAAGTTCCACACGCGAATAGCCTGGGCGCGTGTATTTCAGGGGTGCGCGGGAAGTTCCACACGCGAATAGCCTGGGCGCGTGTATTTCAGGGGTGCGCGGGAAGTTCCACACGCGAATAGGCTGGGCGCGTGTATTTCAGGGGTGCGCGGGAAGTTCCACTCGCGAATAGCCTGGGCGCGTGTATTTCAGGGGTGCGCGGGAAGTTCCACACGCGAATAGCCTGGGCGCGTGTATTTCAGGGGTGCGCGGGAAGTTCCACACGCGAATAGCCTGGGCGCGTGTATTTCAGGGGTGCGCGGGAAGTTCCACACGCGAATAGCCTGGGCGCGTGTATTTCAGGGGTGCGCGGGAAGTTTTACACGCGATTTCAGCAGGGTACGTGCATTTCAGGGGTGCCGGGGAGTCCTACATGTGATTTGACAGTGTGGGTCCTCCCAGGTGTTCCCTGTACACCCTCCACGGCCCCTGCAGGCAGCCCACACCACAGGGGACTACCCTGCATCCCTGGTCATGTCCCGCAGGCAGCCCACCCAACATGGGCATGCCCCCCAGCAAAGGCACATGTCTCCTTGAACTAATGAACACCAACTCATGTCCCCCACCACCCCCACCCCCCAGCACTGTGGGGCACCTGCCTGCAGGCCCCCACCCATGTCCAACTCATGTCCCCCACCACCCCCACCCCCCAGCACTGTGGGGCACCTGCCAGCAGGCCTCCACCCATGTCCAACTCATGTCCCCCACCACCCCCACCCCCCAGCACTGTGGGGCACCTGCCAGCAGGCCCCCACCCATGTCCAACTCATGTCCCCCACCACCCCCACCCCCCAGCACTGTGGGGCACCTGCCAGCAGGCCCCCACCCATGTCCAACTCATGTCCCCCACCACCCCCACCCCCCAGCACTGTGGGGCACCTGCCAGCAGGCCCCCACCCATGTCCAACTCATGTCCCCCACCACCCCCACCCCCCAGCACTGTGGGGCACCTGCCAGCAGGCCCCCACCCATGTCCAACTCATGTCCCCCACCACCCCCAGCCCCCAGCATTGCGGGGCACCCTCCACCAGGCCCTCGCCCATGTCCCATCCATGCCCCCCTGCACCTGGGTCCCAACAATCCCCAATCATGTCCGTAATGGCCATCCTCCCCTGACAAAAGGCCCAACCAACTATCACATCCACCCACATATCAAAGGCAATTACATGTTACACACCCAATGTAAATAATGCAAATGAACACATGTCTGTCACACACAATGGCTGCAAGTGAATGTTAAAACACCCAACATGACATGCATGAAAGTAATGAGATGATACGACACATTGAAGGATGAAAATAAAAATGTATTGAAAATCAACTAGAATGGAAATGAAATTAGAAAAACCACAAAGCAAAACAACAAAAAGAAGATGAATGTCCATGAAAAAAATCCAAAAAATCAAAAAATCCATAGAAGAACTATTTACAAGACAATCCCGGGTCCATGAGCCCAACCAAATGAAACCTAACTATGTCAACTAACTAAAAACTGAACTATATACAAAAAAGTGGCGCATTGTCCAAACGCAACCAAATAAAAAAAAAATAATTTAAAGGAAACCTACCACTAACTATATAACTATATACAATGGCAGCGGGCAAGTCCTGCGGCTCACTCTGTGATGTTGCCGGCCAGGGCATCATCGAACTCCATGTCGATGTCCTGGAGGCGGGACTCTGTCCTGGCCCCGAGGTCTCACAGGGATAACCCCATGTTCACCTCAAACTCCCTACGAGCTTCCTCGAGGCACTCAGCCCGCCTCAACGCCCGACGCATGGAGAACTCCGCCCTGACCATGGTGAGCCGCTCCTCTTCCGCCCGCTGCCGCTCCGCACCTATCCGCTGGACCAACTGCTCCCACACGGAAGACACTACCATCCCAGGGTTCTCCTGCCCTCCGGCCGATGCCTGCCCCTCTGATCTTGATGGCCCCGAGCCATGATGCCTCCCACGTCGAGCCTGCTGCTGCCTTCGACGCCACTGCCTCTGCCAGCACGACGGCATCCAGGATGATGGAAACCACCGACGCCGTCGTGCACGTGCCCTGCCCGATGATGCCGTCACATCCTCCATCTGCTGGGGTCCAGTTGCTTTGTTGTCCACCCCTGCTGGACCTCTGACTCCCGACTGTGGCAGGGATGGGATCCCCACCGAGCTGGCTGCATTGGTCAGGGCAGGTCCACAGGGGGCCCTGGTGGCATCTGGGCCGGAAGACGGCAAGGAGAACGACTGGCGTATAGTCTCCACAGAGGAGGAGAGGGCCGCCAGATTGGCCGACACATGCAGGAAACCCCCGAACATGGCCGATCCCAATTGGGCCACGTCGGCACGGTGCTCTTCGTGATGACGTGCGTGCTCCTCCTGGGAAGCATGCACGGCATCACGAATCACAGCCGTGCGCATCGCGACCCCAATCAGGACCTTCTCCACACGGCCAGGGGTCCCCTCGTCCGCAGGTGGAGGGGAGTCAGATGACATGGACATCCCCTCTACCTGCGGACGGGCCTGGGACGGGGCATCCCTGCTGGTGCAAGGTGGTGCACCCACAGGTTCAGGGACAGCGACATGCACAGGCCCCTCCACGGTGACCTGTGCTGCCTCCTGCCCCTGCCCCTGGACTGCACCACTTGCACCAGCAGGGATGCCCCCACCAGGCCCCATGTGCGCCTCAGTGGCGGCCTCCTCCTCCTCTGTGGAAACCACCAACCTGGATGGCTCCTCGCCGTCTACCGCCGTAGCAGGCCCCTGTGGGGGCTCACCCACCCCTTCCGCTGCAGCCGTGGGGGCATCCCCGCCGCCTTGCTCCACAGCGCCGTCTCCGCCCTCTCCTTCACTAGCCGCTGCGTAGAGGGAGACATAGAACACAAGCATCAGGGTACTGTACAATGGTCCCCTAGACAGGAAGCAATAGCAGATGAGTGCCACTGTCAAAGTACACTTCCATCATGTCACACCACAACACATGTGTCAGTCCAGGCAAAACACACACAGTGACAGTCATGGTGCGTGCCATGGACATTTCAATGCATGTCCAATGGACTCTCGAATCATACAATGTAATGGGACTCACATGCATCATGGGTCATGCCTATCACATGCACACACTTCACCTCAGTCACATCCATCTGGCCCCGTACACCCCAATCACAGTGCATACAAGGATGACTAGGCTGCATCAATGAATCTGTACATTGTCACAGACATGTGTCATGCATCCATGGCACTCACAAGACACAGACACGCAGGTCAGGCACACAGACATGGATACCACATATGTATCTGGCATCAGCACCCATCCCTCGCCCCCACCCATGTCCAGGAACAGAGACTGCCATGCTCTCATGTGTGCAATCTGCACAGGGCTCCCCATGTCGCATTCAAACACATGCAACAACCGTGCGGTTCACACATTACAGGTCGCACATGCATTCCCATGATGTCCCTGCACACATACATGCGTACATGGCCTATGTCACACATGCAGGCAAGTATCAGACAACCAGCACACTGCAACATGCCCTGTCTCACACAGCAATGCTTGGCCACTTACCGCTCAACTCCAGACGGGTCTCCCTCTCAAGGACCTGGGCGTGGAGCGCTGGGTGTGCGCTTTCCAGGACCCTCAACTGGATGGTACTCATGCGGCCCCGGCCCCCCTCCACGAGGCGCCGGGCCTTCATGAGGGTCCTGGACCTCAAGTCCTCCCAGCGCTTCTTGACCTTCTGGATGGTGCGGGTTGCCACCCCCTCCGCGTTGATGGCAACCACACAGTCGGCCCAGATCCTCTCCCGTCCTACCCTGTTGGCGCGGGACGATCCGAAGAGGGCATCATACTGCCCCAGGACTTGCTCCACCAGGACACCAACTTCGGTGGCAGTGAAGCTGGTGCCCCTCTGCCCCTCTGGCCGGGGGTTGCCACTGGGGTCAGATGTGGATGTGCCCGACATGGCAACCCCAGGGGCAGGAGTGGGTGGGCAACTCGGTCCTGGGGCTGGGCTGTGGAGCGATGTTATTCGAGTCGGGAGTCTTCTGTACCAGCAGGGGTGGACACAGCAACTGGACCCCTGCAGATGGCTGATGTGCAGGCACCAAATGGCAGGGCACGGTGGCAGCAGGCAGGCAGGCAGGCAGCAGCAGATGGCACGGGGGAGGCTGCTCGGGGCACTGGGGGGCAGTGATTCGGCCTTCTGGGCAGGAGCGTGGTCTTCCGTGTGTTTTCGCGTGGCCAGCTTGATAAGGAGTGATTTGGCACGTGAAAATCCTGCACGTCAGCGTGAAAATCGAGGAAAGGCCCTTAGCGCGTAAGCGCGTCAGCACGCGTACGCGATTTCATTGGACCAAAGGCCCTTGCAGCGTAAGCGTGTCTGTGACGTTTTGCGCACGGGCGTTGCCCTGGCAGGGCTTGGTGATCCCGCGTGCATTTATGTTCTGTACGTGCTTTTCGTGCGGTGCGTGTGTTTTCCATCCATTGGGGTTCACACGCTATTACTTCACAGCGGGTGTTGGCTACGCGTTCTTCTACACGCAAGGCAGACGGTGAGTGGTACCCCGCTCCCCCAGGCCCGATCGCGTGAGAAAGTTCATGCGAACCCCTGAAATACACGTAGCCCGCTCCCCCAGGCCCGATCGCGTGAGAAAGTTCACGCGAACCCCTGAAATACACGTAGCCCGCTCCCCCAGGCCCGATCGCGTGAGAAAGTTCACGCGAACCCCTGAAATACACGTACCCCGCTCCCCCAGGCCCGATCGCGTGAGAAAGTTCACGCGAACCCCTGAAATACACGTAGCCCGCTCCCCCAGGCCCGATCGCGTGAGGAACTTCACGCGAACCCCTGAAATACACGTACCCCGCTCCCCCAGGCCCGATCGCGTGAGAAGGTTCACGCGAACCCCTGAAATACACGTAGCCCGCTCCCCCAGGCCCGATCGCGTGAGAAAGTTCACGCGAACCCCTGAAATACACGTAGCCCGCTCCCCCAGGCCCGATCGCGTGAGAAAGTTCACGCGAACCCCTGAAATACACGTAGCACGCTCCCCCAGGCCAGATCGCGTGTGTGACTTCCCGCGAACCCCCGGAATACAAGTATCCCGCTCAATCGCGTGTGTAACTTCCTGCGCAACCCCGAAATACACGTGCCCCGCTCGCACAATTGCTGTATGTTGCCACTTTTGTAATGCGCAGGGACGCTACCGCCTGCCTTCGTGTGGCGGACGTGTATCGGCTTGTGCGTGTCTTTCGCTGTGCGTGGCTTTGCCCTATTCGATTCCATGAATACGTGTGGTTCGGGTGCGTGTGGGCGTTCCGTCTGCTTCCCTGCAGTACATCCCCAGTTACGCCCTTGTTTTCGCGAGTTGTTCCCCATTCCGCGCGTTACGCCCCGTGTTCAGCCCACTTTCTGGTGTATGCGCCGAGGTTGTGCGCTTTCACTGTGCGCATCGCGCACGTCTTTTGGGATGTTGCAGTGACGTGTGCGCCATGCACGGGTTTGGCGCACATCCCGTGGTAAACACGCGCAGGGACTTCCATGAATCGCACGCCTGCGCGTGCGCCTGTTTTTTTCCGCTTGCGCCTGCTTGCGCCTGCTTGCGCCTGCTTGCGCGAAGATTTTCGGCGCACGTTTGTTCCATGAATCAGCCCCTGAGCCACAGCAACGCGTGGCCGGGGACAGCTAGTATCTCAATAAGATCTCAAGGAATTAATTCCTATTACCTACAGATAGGTCACCTAGTGGCACATATAAAAATGAATGAATGATTAATGAAGGAGAAATAATCTGTAAATTCAAGAACCTGAAGTCCTCACGAACAACTGGTCCCAACGGTCTGGCAAACCTAGTTGTAAAACAAGATCTGGAAATCTGGGCACAGATACTATGTAGACTGTTTGAGAAAGTTGTGGAGAGCGGTCAGTTTCCTAAAGCTTGGCCAAGAGTCATTTTGGTACCAGTGTACAAGAGGGGTGAATGACATAAGAGACCCTGGAAACTATAGGCTTCTCTCTATGCAAAATATTACTGGGAGATTATTTGCATCTATACTCCTGCCGAGAATTCAGGCCTGGGTTCACCAGTATAACCTGCTGGACAGATTTCAATCCGGCTTTAGAGCAGATTACTCTACGGTGGCTAACATCAGGACAATGGATATATTGATTGAAAGAACTTCTATTAATGATAGTCCTAGTCTCTATGGTTTATACATTAACATTAAAGTGGCTTTTGATTCTGTTAATAGAAATTACGTATGGCAAAAGCTGGCCAATATGGGCTGTACAGACTATATATTACACTTTGTCAAATTGGTACATGAGGATAATGAAGTGCAGGTAAGGTTGGATGGATAATGGGCCTTTTCCATCCCTGTCAGGGTCATGAGGGGTGTGAACCAGTACTGTGTCCTGCCCCCTTTAATATTTAACCTCTACCATGCGTATTTACATGGGGTCCTGCGTTAGGCGGGAGGTTGTCCTCCGAAGACCGATGGGGCTGCATGCCCAGTCATGGCATATGCAGATGACCTGGTTAGCCAAGATTATACATTCATGGGTTTAAAAAGATCTGCAGCAGCACTTTGGGCCTACCTTCAAGAGAATGATTTGATCATTAACCTGAGTAAGACTCAAGTCACAGACCGGTTCTAAGAATAAACAGCAACCTTATTGAATACATCAGTCAATATAAATATTTAGGGGATACTATGGCGACCCCGAAAGGCTTTCCTGGGTTTATCAAAGCATGTGTTAAGAAAGCTTATCAATTGATAGCATTGTTCTCGCAAAATGCACTGAAGAGTGGTGGTTTCTCTCTGATGGGGCGAGAATGCTTTGTCTCCAATGTTTCATTCCAGCTGTGACCTATGGGCTGGAAGCTATAATTATTGCAAACTGGGAATGGTTAACTAACATTGAAAGCACCTACTGGAGAAGGATTTTGGGTCTACCTCAGTGTATCCCCATTGAAATAATTAGATTAGTATTGGGGTTGTTGTCCTAAAGCGCTAAAGCGAGCAGAGTTATATATAAAAGCAAAGACTGCATCAATGGACTCTCTTCTTTACTCTGTTGGCAGGGAAATGGGAAATAAAGATCAACCATTTAATGTGATGCAAATCAAACAAGACTTTGAAAACGCCGGATGGACACCAAACTGGAATGGAACTTCTAATTAAATTTAAAAATGCATTACAAGAAAGATAGAACTACGACATTGGGGCAATAATTCCGAACATTAATGCACCTTAAAGTCGTATGGATTTGTAACACACATGAATTATACTTTTAAGAAACCTCAGAATGATTTGATCAAATGCCCCTTGAAAGATTTGAGAAGATTTATAATGCTTTTACCAATTAATTCTTTGCCTCTTCTGTCTATATTGGGCCCTAGGCTGAAGATCCCAGGGCAGGAAAGAACCTGTCGAATCTGCAAAAGTTCCCATCTTGAGACGGCCAAGCATTTGCTGAAGGAGTGTCCTGAATTAGGCTGGGTATATGAATACTTTCTGGGCCCATGTGTTCATAAAGTTGAAACTATTAAGGATGCTGACTTTTGGCTACGCTGTTTGAACACCCACTTCAAGTATTTGCACTTAGCACTTTATAGAATCTGGCTGGTAGTGATGCAGAATTTACCCAATAATGTGTAGGGCGTCACTTAGTTGTGTTAAACAAACCTGTTAATGACAGAAATATAAAATTTGTAATGTAGGTATTAAGTATGTTTGATCTTATGTGATGTGCAATTGTGTTTTGGAATTTGAATTTGATGTATAGGTTGTGTATCTTATTTATTTTAAATGTATTTTATCTTGATGAAATCGTGTATTGATGTATTGTAATGTAATGTATTGTTTCTGTAATTTATATGTTATTTAAATGTGAAATGTTTTATTTAACTAAATCACATGAATAATACATAAATAAATACATTCCTAAATACTTGAGTTGTTCCTGCACCCACCGCAACTGGGTCCCCTGAACACAGATTTTAGAGGCTCTATTATTCAGGGGCATGACTTTGCATTTCTCCCAGCTAATTGTATGCCCTGAGAAAGAGGAGAAAGCCCCAATCGTCTTAATCAGTTCCGTCACCAAGGTTTTCGGATATGCCAGTGTCAGCATGATATCGCCCGCATACAAAAGCGCTTTCTGCACCCCGACCAGTGTGTCTATTCCCTTGATGCCCGGATGGAGCCTTCTGGCCATGGATAATGGCTCTAGCGCCAGAATAAATAGCAGCCGGGAAAGCAGGCACCCCTGCCTTGTTCCCCTACCAATGTCAAAGGGTTCCGACTACGAACCATTTCCCTGAACCCTTGTCATTGGGCTCGTATACAGTAGTTAGACCATTGTTGCGAATCCCTGTCCCACCCAGTATCGGTCCAGAAGCCTGAACAGCATGTAATGAAAGTGCTATTCTGGGCTTGCCTCCCCCCCCCTCTCTTGCCATAATGTATGCAGCAGAAGCCTCATGTTATCTCTCGGCGATCTGCCTGCCACAAACCCAACTTGTGTCGCATGAATCAATTTCAGGATGACTTTCTTCTGCCGCGATGCTAGTATTTTCACTATCAGCGTTGATCAGTGAGATTGGTCGGTAGTTACAGAAGAAAAGAAGGTCTCTGCCTGGCTTTAGGATCAAAGTTATCAATGCTTCATTAAACTCTTCCCTAAACTCCCTCCGCGCTATCACCTCGATGAACACCCGTGCCAGTCTACCTGCAAGTCGGGTCCCTCCTACTTTATAAAACTCCACTGGTCGGCCATCCTCACCCGGTGCTCTCCCGATATTCATTATTCATTCTCATGATAATCTCCCACACCTGTTCTGCATTGAACGGGATCCTCAGCATCACCCGTTCTACCTGATCTAAGTGTGGGATCGGTAATGAGGCTAATAACTGTAGTCTACTACCAGATCTGCTGCAGGTTGTGCTGTGTACTGAGCTCCATAGAAGTCCAGAACTCATGCCAAATGTCCTCTGCCTTTGTTATTTGCTTCCCGGTACTTGCGCGATCTCAATGTCACGTGGCCTAGTAAGATCACTGTCTCTGTCTTCCCTCTGTTCCCCCTCCCTTGCCTGGTCGCGCCATGAAACACTAGTGTATAGGCGAGTTATAAATGCCATATCATATCTTATCATATCCCTACACTGGATCATTGTGATCCCCCTTGCTCCTCCCTCTTCTAAAGCTCGGCTGCCAACAGCCACCTTGCTTTTTGCCCCAGCTCATAACGAGTGGCCCACAGCCGAAAGAGGGTGTACTCTGCCTTCGGTGGGAAGAATGTTGTAACTGCAAACTTTGCTCTTCGAAGTGCCAGTCACACCTCTGCTTAAGGATCCTTCTCATATTTCCATGTCAGGTCCCTTATCTCTTTTTCCAGACTCTCCAGCTTCTCCTTGTTTGTCTGCCCTTTTTTCCAGGCCCCCTTCTGCTTCGAGACCCCCTGGAAATACTCCTTACCCGCCACCAACAGGGTACCTGCCAGCCCCACTGAACCCTCATTGAGCCTAAAGAAATCCCCTATCATCACCCCTATCTCTCTCTTGTCACCCGGGGTCTTCAACAAGCTATCATTGACTCTACATCTCTTAGAGGCTTGGTGTTTCATCTCAGTCTCCAGGACTAATGTGACCGGATCATGATCCGAAATCCCTGCTGGCATTACCTCACTCTTTACCAGCTGGGGCACCACCCTCTTTGACACCAAGAAAAAGTCTATCCTTGCCCCCCCTGGACGAATCCTCACCAAACTTTGCAAAAAAGTATGTGGCGCCCCAGAATGATTTTGAGAAGTTTGGTGCGGTTTCATCCAGAGGGGGCAAAGTTATAGGCGGCGTACCAAAATTTGTGGAAATCCTCATAGACACAATGGAAACAAATGTTGCTCTCGCCTACAGCCCAAACAGCTGGACGGATTTTTACCAAATTTGCACCAGGAGCGACGGCGTAGTCCCAAAAGCGTGCTTTTGTAAATTTGGTGTAAATTCGTCCAGTCGTTTTTAAAAAAATGACCAAAAACGAAGTACAAAAAAGTTGTGATATCTGGTTTCGGTCCGCGCACTAATTTCCTGATACAGAGTTTGTGGACGCCGCTGGACCAATCATAGAGCACTGTGATGTTCACAGACATCATACATGCTCGCTGATTGGTCAATAAAAAATGGGAGGTGTGTTAAAACTTCTGCAACGGACGCCATGTTGGATGCACGAACAGCGCCCGTAGTCCGCAGACATTGCAGTGAAAACATATTAGAAAACACAACATTGCACACTTGTCAAACTAATTAAACTATCTCTCGGGAGGTGAGGGGTGATAAGGATAGGATGGGATATGGCCATAAAAAGCCAGTAAGTGGGTGATATGGTGTAAATGAGACTGCACGCGGTACCCCTTATATCGACGTTCCATTTGCATTGTTACACAGTAGTAATATCATATGTGGTGTCATCAGTGATTTCATTGATGATGTCATTTGGGATGCCATGTTTGATGTCCTGGATATTAGTGTTAGCAATGCCTGCCGGTGGTGCGGGTTATGGTTGCTTAGCTCACCACAACTGGTGAATTTCAGAGGTTTTTCAGTTTTACTTGTAACCATTACGTCCCTTTCACAATGTTTTTTCAGTGAATTTCATATATTTTTTTTTCAGTGCATCTTAACCATAAGATCCATTTAACAAAGTTTGTTCAATTAGTTGTTCTTGGGTTTTTACCAGTGCATACTAATTTCCCACAACTTACCAATATAATACTTACCCAACATAGCAACATTGTTCTCCAATTTAGAAAGTTTCACCTTAAAACGTTGCCATTCCCCAACTTCTAGTATCATTTTTAACACTTGTATACTCTTTTTGCAACTTTCCCCACTGTGTTTGTGTCCCTCGACTTTTCGTGACAGAAATGGCAGCTAATACAAGTGTATTCCTCTACCCCTACTACCTTGGCCTTCCTCGTGTATTTTTCCTGCCCAACCCAAGTAACTAGTAGTAGCAAGGACAGCCTATGCATTTGCAGTATCCAGGCACATTGCCATGGCATCAGCTGATGACCTGCTGGCGCGACTTAAAACTTCAGACAGCATTTCCTCAAGGCCTCAGTGGCCGAACAGAGTAATAAGTAATGCTGAACAGTCTCCTTGAGCTCGCTGCAAAGAATACTTGGGGCCTCATTACGAGTTTGGAGGTAGCCATGCCCTTAAAACGGGCATGGTTGCCTCCAAAATTGGGTCCGGGTTCCCTGAATGGGGAATTACTGAGCCATTCTGAGTTTAGAGGGCCCGGTTATTCCTCCTTCAGGGACCCGGGCCCGGACCTTCCCCATTCCCATAGGGCTCGATGGGAATGGGTGCGAGAGCTAACAATGGGCCGATGTTAGCTCCCTGTTCCCCTCGCGGGAACCGCTCTGGACGTCTGGTAAAATCAGACGTCCACATCGGGTCCCGCGAGGGAACCTCGTCATAGTGCGGAATGCGTTTAACGGCGCCGGCACCATTAACGGCGCCGTTAAACGCATTCCGCACAGGTCGTAATGAGGCCCTTGATGTTGAAAGGACATTGTTCCATCTGTGCCAAAATACGGCAATTGGCAGAATTCCAATACAGAACTTTAGGTATAGAGCCCTTTCTCACCTAAGGGAACCGTAATCCAGGTACTCTTCGCAACCCACCCATTTCTTAATTGTTAGATATCGGGCCATTTGCTCTAAGGCCCGGATTTTCCCACGATATCCTGCTGAGCTATTAATTACTTCCTTGGAAACAGATGTAATCACTGAGGGATTTGACCAATATTGCCCCAAGTCCAGCAGACCCAAATAACTTTTCACGTGAACAGCCCACTTTAAAGACCTGCTCCCTTGCTGGCAAACATCCATGACTGCCTCTTTATATTTATATAGATGATGATTGGACCACAAACGGGTCCAGTAGAGGACCAGGTGCAATTTACAGATCGTCTCAAACCCCTCTAATCCAGTTTCCAAAAGCACTGGGATATTCAGGGCAGCAGTGGGCAACCGAGGATGTTTTTCAGAAATGTGGTCTCTGCCACTACAAGGAGCTGAATCTCCACTTGTCACCAGAGTTCCGCCCCGCACTATGCTGCCTGGGTGTGCTTGTGCCTTGTAGGCCTACAACGAGACCCGCACCACCCCATTCCCATGCTCATTGGTAAATCTGGTAAGGGCCCCACCATACTTAACCAAGGTTAGCTTGGCCTTCTCAAGCTGCAATAACATTGGAGTTAATCAAATTAATTGTGCTTTTGAGACGTGCTTATTGCCCCATGTATATGCACTATGAGGTCAGATTAAACTCTAAAGAAAGTGCTTTAATAACATGTAAAAGGTAAATGTGTAGGTATATAGCACCTTTAAAATGTGGGAAATTCTCATTGCCAGTCAAAATAAAAAACTATCTTAATCATGTCAGTAAAGAAAAACAAGTGGCCCAGATTTGTGATATCATCAGTGATGTCATCAATGACATTTATGATGTCATCTTTGATGTCCTAGGTGTTAGTCTTAGCAGTGCATGGCGGTGGCGTGAGTTATGGTTGCTTAGCTTACTATAACTGGTGAATTTCTGAGGTTTTTCGGTTTTTCTTGTACCCATAACGTCCCTTTAATAAAGTGTTTTCATTGAATTTCATAGGTTTTTATTAGTGCAACTTAACCATAACGTTTCTTTAACAAAGTTATTTCATTAAATTTCATGGGTTTTTACCAGTGCATGCTATTTCCCCACAATTTACCAATATCATACTTACCCCAATATAGCAACATTGTTGTCCAATTTACAAAGTTTCTCCTTAAAACTCTGCCATCTCCCACCTTCTAGCATCATTTTGAACACTTCTGTACACTTTTTGTAACTTTTTCCACTGTTTTTGCATCCGTCGATGTCCGCGAACATCTGATATCATCGCGAACCTTCCGGACAGTGCCACGTGACCATGCGCTCGGGCATGATGATGTGTCTGCGAATGCGTCCAAACTTCACAATCTGTTCCGTGCTTCGAGTACAGTTCAGAACTGCATTTTATGCTGATCTAGGAATTTTCATGCCCAAAATGTACCCTTGCACAGCTCCTACACCTATTTTCACTCATTATCCATTAACAATCTAGGACAAAGCACATACTTGAAAGAATATTAGACACACTGCTATTTATCTTAAAAATGTCATCATCTATTGCCACTCCTCCTCCCCAAGAGCCGCTATCACCACCAGCTGGAGGACCTACACAACAACAAAAAGTGCAGTACTTCTAAAGACAATGAAGAGGACCAAGAAGATGAGGTAGAGGAAGTGCCTACCTCTAGCACCCAGAGAGAATCAAGGGTGTGGCAGTTCTTTACCACTGTTGGGAATGTATCAAAGGCTAAAGCTACCAAAGTGAAATGCACTGAGTGTAATTTTGTAATCAGTCGTGGACTACCTGGACAGTCCTCCTACGGGACCACCTCCATGCGCCGTCACACCAAATCCAACTACTGCAATGCTCTCAGAAAGATTGTTGCTTTCTTAGCAAGTCTTTGGCTGTCTTATTCCACCTCATCTTTCTCTACCAATGCTGTAACCACACAGCCTACTTCCGTGGGACACAAAATCCCACCAGCTACCTTGCAAGCAATAAAAGAGGTTGTTGATCCATATTTTTCGAAGACAACAGTCCTCTGCATATATTGCAACACACTCCTCTGCAAGGGGAAGCAATTTTGAAGTGCTTTTGAAGCTGTAATCAAGGAGCATGAGAAACACTGCACCCTACCGTACAAGTAACACGCGCCCAACATCTTCCTCTGTCTACCTGCCCCTCCATATTAGTGATTGCTGCCTCTTCCCTCATTTCCCTCCCCACCTTACGTTCTAACCTCTCCTGCAAAAAAATACATAAAAAAATAACAAAAGAAAGGTTCCTTTAGGAACCACCATTCACAGTTAAAAAAATAGAACTAAAAAACAAAGGGCCTCATTACGAGGTAGGTGGTAAGGGATTACCGGCACCGGTAAGGACACTGGTGCCGGTAATCCCTTACCACCCTATTCCGAGGTCCCTTAGCGGGTCCCTTCCTTAACGCCTGGTTTTACCAGGCGTTATGGAAGGGACCCGTTAAGGGACTTCAGAGCTAATAACGTTACCGCAAATTTCCGTACCGTTATTAGCTCCATCCCCATTCCCATTGAGCCCTATGGGGGCTGGAATGGGAATGGTTCCCGGAATGGGGATTTACCGGGTCCTCCAAGGTTGGAATGACCCGGTAAGTCCTTATTTCGGGAACCCGGACCCGGAATGCAGTAAGGGAGTAGCCATGGTGCTAATAGCACCATGGCTACCTCCTACCTTGTAATGAGGCCCAAAATCTACATTTCCATTAGCATTTTGCTTTATGCTAATGGGAAGACTGTGTCGGCCATCTCCTGTTCCAGGGACTGGAACGGGGGATAATGGACTGGCAGCACAAGTTATTGGCCCAAGTGAAGCGAGGGTGGGTAAGGAGGACTCTGGACTGTTATCCCCCATTCCAGCCCCTGCAATGGGGGATGAAAGCCATTAGCACTCTGGGTTCCAAAAAAAAGGATGTTTCTTCCTAAATGAAGTTCCTCTATCCGAAGAATAATAAGAAGTACATGGGATGATGGGTCTACTGTAACCCGAATGGACAGTGTAACTACATGACCTGGAGTGTAGATGAGCATGTCAAATCAGCCGACACCCTGAGTAGGGTGATGAAGATATAGACACCAAAGAAACATTTCTTCAAGAGAAAATACCAGGATGTGGAAACAATTGAGGAGGTGGTCAAGGACTCGACCAGAGGGGGGAATTTAGAGGAGAAGCTGCATGCCTCTGCAAGAAACCCCAACCCCTTACCCCCTAAATGTTGGAAGCCTGAGGTAGTGCCATGTTTGACACCAGCAGCTGTGCCAATGCTGCAGCGTATATTCTCAAGAAGATACCCATTGAGACAACCCTATTGATTGTATACCCTAAGGGACGATAATCTGAGGCAGGAGGTCCCTGAAGGAATATGAGAAAAGAGCAAATAAAAAAGCCTGTGTCATCATAAGAGAATATGAACGACGTCTCAGGATACTGGCTGAAGCAGATGTATGGATCCTACAGAAACTAATAAAGAGTCAAGTGAATTTTTAAATACGAAAAAGAAGATTAAATGTGCACAAAGTGCTACAGAGAATCAACTGTTCAATAATTGTACAGACGCTGAAACGCAAGGTAGACTAAGTCATCATAGAAGCTGGCTATATGTAGTGAATAGAATGCAGGCGAAGCCGCCACTGAATAGGAGCTCGACATCGGTATTATGAATTTTAGTCAGCCGGACCTATGAAGAAGAAAGGGAAAATCATGTTGCAGTAAGAATAAGCTGAATAGTGAAGCTGCTTAGCGAGGTTGCCTGGCCTGAAGTCAAGACTGAAGCAGCCATGGTTGGCTATCTATTCTGGAAAGGAGTAAACGTGCGAAGGATGAATCATCTCTACTTAAGATGCAAAGAAAGAACACCAAGAGTGCCAAGCTGTATTCATTTAAGACATATAAAACCTGCAAAATGGACCAAATCATGGTCTGCTGCCATGTGAGCCAAGCATGAAATACAGTTGAACCTGCAGTCCTAGAACAACGATAGTGAGTGCATATACTCTCATGTATTCTCAGAGACAAGTATACTTTGCAAGACCAAGTTCAAAGACAATCTTCATGGCAGGTGGCTTGGGTGATAAGAGATTCTGGGCTAATTGGGTGGGGAGGTGGAGTCGGCCCCATCTCCTTGCACATGGATCTGGGCTTGCGTGCTGCTAAATTAACCGAATGTTCCAGACATGGCACAAGCGTGCCAACCAATTGTAGTGATCCATATAATGAAGGACCTTACAGTTTGAAGACCAATGAGAAACCGTGTACTTAATGTTTTTGAAGATGACATGTTTTAGAGGTAGGCATATATTGTTCACCTGACAGTGGGCAGCCAATTACAATCGTAGTTCCTATATAATGTGTACTTAGATGATCCCCAGTAGTTTTTTCATTATTTGCCATGTTGTATGACGTCACCGTGATATATTTTGAGAATCATGTTTTTATGAAAAGTCTGTTGAGAGAAATTGAGCGTACGCCTGTTGATGTTTGTTGTAACTCCCCGTTTTTGATATTTGATAATAAAACAGTACTTTGCCATCGTCCTGAGTTGGTTTGGTTATTTGGACTCACAGGGGCTGATTCATGGAATTTGTGCGCCGAAAACGGGGATCTGGGCGACATTCTGCCCAGAAATCCCTGTTTAACAAATGGGGATTTACAGGCAGAATGGCGTGCAAATCCCTGTTTTTCGGCGCACAAATTCCATGAATCAGCCTGCCAGTTATTCTGTGAATCCATCCATTTCATGCACGTTCCTAAAGGGCCCTACGCTCACCTTGCTCTGGGGACATGTTCTAATAAGGCTTCCCTGTTATTGTTATATGCTCGTTTGGCAGATCATCTAACTAGCTTAAGCGGATAGCCCCGATTGGTCAACTTGTTAAATAACTTTCCCTGCTTCCTCTTCATATGCCTCCTTCGTACTGCTGTTACATTTTAATCTAAGAAATGTACCAAAAGGTAAGTTGTCTTTAATATACGTGGCATGATGGCTATTATAGTGAAGTATAGCATTCTTGCCTGTAGGTTTGCTGTAAGGTTTCACTAGATGTTTCCCATTGTGGTAGTAAATAGAAATATTCCAAAACTAATCTCGGTATTACTGATGTTTTTAGCACATTTTAGATACCTATTTTGATCATTAACCACACAATAAATGTATTGGCACTGTCAATGGAACCTTCCCATAGAATGAAGATGTCGTCTATATATCACAGCCATTGGTTCAAATGAGACCTGAAAGGATCATGATCAGAGTAGATTGTTACATACACAAACATATCTACGTAGAGATTTGCTGAGTTGGGTGCCATTGTTGCTCCCATGGCCATACCCACAGTTTGTAAAAAGAAAGTTAGGAATGCATGTGACGCGTTGTGAGCTAAATACTGATTAATTAATGATTTTAAAATTGACTAGAATTATTTCTTCAAGGAAAAGGGTGCTGCCCGCTTCTAGGTTATTTGTTTCAACTCATTTGTGGGCAAATCTTATATTTGCCCGAACAAGACCACCGGGCACTCACGCCCCAAAGCAACAAGTATCTTTGTGGAAAGAGACCTTTTTTTTTTTTTTTTAAATGCACTACGGTCGGATTTAGGCCCATCCATAATCTCCATATTAGTTACAAATAGCAACCAAGCCAAGGAGAGAAACACAAATGATCTACTATACTATCTGCAGCCCAGGCCTTCTGTCCGCAGACGATACTGAACAAACTAGCCCACACCTCTGTACCCGCCTACTCCCTGGATGCCAGCAGGTGGGTCACACAATATCAGACTATTCCTCCGAATAGCCGCAGGTAAGTCTTGGGGTGCCAGGCTGCTGCCTTGAATCTTGCTCCAACAAGGTGTATTTCTGTGAAGACCCAATGTGCAGTGATGCACACAGGCCTGTTGCATTTAAGAACTGAATGTCCTAAGACATGGGTCTGCCGACTGACTCTGAAGATGTTTTGGACTATGATTCCCATTATCCCTCACCATTGCCTTCGCTGACTAGGACTGATGGGAGTTGTAGTCTAAAACCTATGGCCAGCCAAAGGTTGCAGATCCCTGCCCTAAGAGGAGAGCAAACCTTTCAGCTAATTCCAACTGAGCAAAAAATGAAGACGGATGTCTGGCATTTTGCAGCATAAGGAGCAGAGTGGGAGGAGAGAACGATACTTGGCTGACTCTGGAAAGAGCCCAGCTTCCGTCCAGGATATCATGTCAGGGTTGGGGGAGGGGGGGGTCAACAGACGTGCTCAGGACCTTGGCACGACAACACAGAATGGCCGCTACAGGACATCAAACGGGGTGCCACGAGGTCTATGGTGATCACAAAAACCTCAAAGGGAAATGCTATTTTCTTGCTGTGTTTTGTCCTATTTAATGTGCTGCTGGAGCCTGACCAAATGCATCCTTCAAACGGACCCCAGAGTCCTGTTGTTCATTTGTGGGGGACATGTGAGGTCACATCCAAGGTCATTCGTGGAGCTGCGGCCTCACAGAGGCAAGTACTGCACTCTTTAGTTTAATTGATGGGAAGATAGAATGCGTCTGTCTGATGCGCGCGCTTATTTGTTACTTTGCTAAACATGAGTCGCCCCTGGTGGGCTACATCCCGTCCATCTGGCACATCCAGGCCTTGCTCGTGAGCGGCCCTTTTACATTGTTTGTCTAAGTGATATCGTTTAGGTTTGTAGCAGGTTCCCCACAGGCCTGACTCCTGACCCCTGACCTCAGAGGGTTCCCTTCAGCATCTGTGACCATCCAATCAACAGCAGTGCGTGCAGAACTTGCCATGTTCCTAAAGAAATTGGAGACGCAATCAATATCAGCTCGCGCGCACCAGATGTGAGGCTGGCTGCGCAGGATGGATTTCTGAAGATGGACCATGTGACAGGCTAGAAGTGAAGGGTCCGCTTGCTGCCACGCATACCAGTAATTCTGTCTCCAGAACCAGATGGCGATTGTTTGTTACGAGGATCGCATTATTATCATTTACACTGTTCCAAGACATGGCCGTTTGCGTGCAGATTTATCCCAGTGGCTAATTTTCTAGAATAGGAAACCAAGAGATCAGGGCTTTGAATCCAGTTTCATCACTTGAAGAAAACGGTGTGATCCTGGGCAAACCATGTCGCCTACCTATACTCTGGATGCCTAATGTTCTAAAATTGAGTGCAGTTAGAAATAGGTCCAACCCCAGGTTTAAATACCAAATAGAAATAAGACAACCGGCCGTAGACAACGCTATATGCAAACTTTTCTTTTATAAACATGTGACAATTACAAGGTTTCCAACAGTATTTTTTCTGAAGTTTAAGAACTATGTCAGAGCCAATCAAGAAGGTGCAGAGAAGCACCTTGAATAAGTGACTCACTACTGACTGCCCGATTCTTGGAATTATTTGCGCCGAAAACGGGGATTTGTGCGCCATGCTGCCCGTAAATCCCTGTTTGACACATGGGGATTTGCGGGCAGAATGGCGCACAAATCCCCGTTTTCGGCGCACATAATTCCATGAATCAGGTATTAAATGTGTGTTTGAATATTCCAATTAAGCAACCAGTGCCCGTCGAGGACAGAACTGTGTTGACTAGTTTTAATCCATTCGAAGATCCCAGGTTCTCACACATTTTAAGGGTGAGCAGCTCCAGGGAAAGCCCACGTGATATCCATGTGGAGACCATTGCATGGACTCCTTGGAATATAACAGCTTCAGTTTTGGTGTCTGGTGTATATGACCCCATGTGGATGTCTCCCAAGTGCCTCTTTGAAACATTTTCCCATTACGCCTTTTGACTTTCCCTTTTCACATCATTGAAACAAAATGTCGGGAGCGTGTGGATTGCTTAGGCCTGGATGGGCGGCCAAGCTTCGGTTATAATAATACATCTTCTAGATGCCACGTTACCAAGGCCTGGATGGGGGGAGGGGGGCAAGCTTCTTCTGTAATGAAGCTTCTGGTGGAAACCAGGTAACTTGGGCCCTGATAGGTGTCCAAGCTTCTTCCGTAGTAAAACGTCCAGTATATCTGGACCACGGACTGAAGGGGTGGCCAAGCTTCGGTTATAATAATACATTTTATAGATGCCATGTTACCGAGGCCTTGATGGGTGGCCAAGCTTTTTCTGCAATAAAGCTTCTGGTAGAAACCAGGTAACTTCAGCCTTGATGGGTGTCCAAGCTTATTTTGTAATAACACTTCCTGTATACCTGGACCAAGGCCTGAAGGGGGTGGCCAAGCTTCTGCTATAATAATACGTCTTATAGATGCCACGTTACCAAGGCCTGCATGGGGGGGCCAAGCTTCTTCTGTAATGAAGCTTCTGGTGGAAACCAGGCAACTTGGGCCCTGATAGGTGTCCAAGCTTCTTGATATAAACTATGCCTCCTTCACCAATCAGGAACCCCAGAAGGTAAGTAGTTTACATGTAGGTTTTATTCTCTTAGTTAGTAAGTAGAGAAAGCACTGGGACATCCATCTGGCCCAGCAGCTTAGGTCCAACTGTCACCAGTAGAACCCTGCACACCAAACATACATCAGCATTCCACCAGAGTCCTAGTGACATCACCACACCAACACTCCACCTAGAATGTGTGTGACATCACCACCAACACAACACTCATAGCCATGATCAATCACAGCACAGATTATGACATATGTCCCTCTCTTCAACCAACACAACACTCATAGCCATAATCCCTCACAGCCCAGATATGACATATGTCCCTCTCTTCAACCAACACAACACTCATGGCCATCATCATGACCAGCACATATTATGACATATGCCCCTCTATTCAATCACACCAAACTATACCCATGGTAGAAACCCACCATAAGTGCAATTTACCAGAAACGTTAGAGCTCAGAAACCATTTTTACTCCCCCTGAACCCAAACCACTACACCCCAAGGTATAACCCAGATCTTAATGGAAAAAACCGAAAACTAACTCAACCACAAGCTCTCCCCAGAACCTGAGCCCACTCAGCTACCAACCCGCTGAATGGACCATGACATGGAAGCACCAACCTCCGCTATCAACCAGCTGAATAACAACAATAACAGCACCTCACTGTCCCTAAAATACCAGCAGCACCTCACTGCCCCCACAAACACCTCACAGCCCCTAAAACAACCAGACAGCACATCACTACCCCTAAACACCAGAACACCACCGGACATCACCTCACTGCCCCCAATTTGACCCAGACAGCACCTGACTGTCCCTGAAAACACCAGGCAGCACCTCACTGTCCCTAACACAACCAAACAGCACCTCACTGCCCCTGAAAAGCACCTCACAGCCCCTAAAACACCCAGACAGCACCTCACTGCCCCTTAAACAACAAGACAGCACCTCCCAGTCCCTGAAAAACGACATACAGCATAACCCGCCCTCTAAAATAACCCTCACCTAACCGCCCTTTAAATTAACCACGCAGCACCTCACTACCACTTTAAATACCCAAGCAGCACCTCACTACCCCCTTGAAACCTTAAATGGCACCTCACTACCACTTAAAACCAGCATGATCCACAGGTAACCGGGGAAAAGCACCTGGCTGTCCCTAAAAACACCAGACCGCCCCTAAAAACACCAGACAGCATCTCACTGCCCCTTAAACCACCCAACCACCTCACTATCCCTACAAAGACCAGACAGCACCTTACTGCCCCTAAAAACACCAAACAGCACCTCACAGTCCCTAACAACACCAAACAGCTCCCCCACTGCCCCTACAAACGACCATACAACACCTCACTGTCTCACACACCAAACAGCACCTGACTGTCCCTAAAACACCCGAAAACAACCGAACAGCACCTCACTGTCCCTAAAACACCAGCAGCACCTCACTATGCCACCCCAGAATCACTCCCTAAATTGAATATAAACAGCTCCTGCCTTTCCTAAAACCTCCAAAACATAAGCACCTCACTACCCCTTTAAAACCACCAGACAGCACCTCACTGCCCCTTAAAACACCAGCCAGCACCTCACTGTCCCTGAAACACCAGCAGCTCCTCACTGCCCCCGAAAATGACCAAACAGCACCTCACTATCCTTACTACACCAGGCAGCACCTCACTGTCCCTAACACAACCAGACAGCACCTCACTGCCCCTGAAAAGCACCTCACAGCCCCTAAAACAACCAGACTGCACCTCACTGCCCCTTACAACAACCAGACAGCACCTCACTGCCCACTAGACAGCACCTCACAGTCACCTAACCAAAAATAGACAGCACCTCACTGCCCCTAACATCACCTATGGCACCAACCATGCCAATATCCTAAATAGCATCTCACTGTCACCTAACAGCACCTCACAGCACCTCACTGTCACCTAAACCAAACATGGACAGCACCTCACTGCCCCTAACATCGACGGCACCAACCATGCCAATATCCTAAACAACACCTCACTGTCACCTAACAACTCCTCACAGTCACCTCAACCAAACATGGATAGCACCTCACTACCCCATAAACTACAACATGGACAACACCACGCTGCGCCTCAACCCAAGATATATATAAAGCACCGCTGCCCCACAATATGACCCAGACAGCACCTCACAGCCCGCTGGACAGCACACACAACCCCTAAAACTACTGTCATCGCCCACACATAACCAGGGGAAATGCCCCTGCGAAAAATTACCCACAATATGACCCAGACAGCACCTCACAGCCCGCTGGACAGCACACACTGCCCCTAAAAATACTGTCATCGTCCACACATACCCAGGGGAAATGCCCCTACAAACACGACAGACAAACACCGCAGGACAACATGAAAAACCCCACCTTAAACGATAAGGAGGTCAAGACCTTGGCGCTAAAGTCCCTGCGCCAAACCCCAACATGTCCCTGAAATGCAAAACCACAAAATACACGGCAAGTAATAGTAAATGCAGAATGGATGCAAGTGATATGGCGCTAACGTCCCTGCACCATCCCCCACCCACATGTCCAATTCAGCCAACCTGCAAAGCAAACTTTTCATAAACAAACATTACAATGTCCCATAGACCCCACACCCACAAGTCCATACTGAAAACCCAAGGGCATGTCCTAACACCAGGCCACCACATAAACACAACAGCAGTATAACAATTGACAGGCCTTACACCTCTAACATTGACCCAGGACCAAACCCAATTGTCTGCTAAACCCAGAGGCCACAACATGAACACAAACAGCATCAAACATTAAAACAGGCCTCATCATACACCTACCTCTATTTAGTCCTCCCCTTCTATGCACGTTTCATCCTGTATGCATCCCCAAGCATCAGGATCGAGCGCTCGCCACCTTGCCAATCTCCTTGTCTGATCCTCTACTTGTAGCTTCCACCGTCTTCCAGCGCACCCATTGTAAATGCCCAGACTTCCAAAACCAGCCATCGCACAGGCCAGCAGCTCCAATAATAAACGTTTTTTTTTTTTTTTTTTCAAACAAATCCTCCGCGCTCACCATCTGTGCCGCCAAATCCATTACACCATGACTGCCACGTGCAGTACTTGACTCCACTCCAGACCATTGTAACCCCGGAAATGCCCCACACCTTATTTGACTGTCTATAGACTTCCGGGAACCGCTTTCCTTGTCCACGGTGCTTACCCGGCCAAAAGTACCCTGCTCACCAGTGGGCAACAGAAAAACTTGCGGGGCTTCGCACACTGAGCCAGGGTCACGTCCTGGCTGAACGCTTACATCGGTGACAGCGTTATGTTCCTTAATCACGTAGCATCGTAAGATAACGTTGCGTACCTTATGAACGCTGCGTTCCATATGAACGTTGCGTTCCAACTGGGCATTGCGTTCCAGCCGGGCCCGCTGAAACGCCTGTCCTCCGCCCACCAACGCCGTCCTACCTCCAACCGACGTCACCATTTCGGCAGCCGGCTCCACAGAAGAAACACCTCTGGCCGGTACCCCAACATGATCGGTGTCTCTCAGGCCTCCGCTCCACTCATGCTGCACGGCCCTGTACTGCACACCGACCGGACTGCCCGAAACCTTGCTCAAAGAGACTGGCTCCATGCCGTAACGTGCGCAACTATCAAAGCGCCCAGCACACACGGAGATTGGAATATTCCTCCTCCAAACTTCCACGGAGCCCTCCCTGTTGGGCCCCTCCACCGCTCCTGCAATGCCAGGCACCTGGAGGTTAATCACGGCCGCCTCTGCTTCTCCTGCACCCGCCCGGCATGCAGGATTAAACAGCCGCCACCTCCGGTCCTTCCAACATGGGGCTCCTGCCACCTCTGCTCCAACGCCAGCCCCCTCAGGCTAATCCATAATAGCCAAAGCAAAACAGGACAACGATGGGCTGCTCAGATAACGGTTTCGGCTATGCAGCCACCCCTTTGGCACCTGGCATCCGGACTCGCAGGATCTCCTTCCTGGGCCCTACCCTAGACCTCGCCGCCTGCAATCTGGACCTTCTAGGCACTGGGCCACCTCAGCCCCGTCGCCACCTGGATTTTTGACCTTCCAGGCACTGGGTCACCTCAGCCCTGGTGCCGCCTGGACTCTGGACCTTCCGGGTCCCCGACCTGGACCGCTGTATTGGACCCCACTGCACCGCCCGGCCTGCAGCTCCTTGTTGCTGGATGGATGTCACCCTGGAAGGCAGCGCTCCTCACCTACTGCCCCTTCCCAGCAATCCCATCCTCGTCGCCAGTGATATAAACTATGCCTCCTTCACCAATCAGGAACCCCAGAAGGTAAGTAGTTTACATGTAGGTTTTATTCTCTTAGTTAGTAAGTAGAGAAAGCACTGGGACATCCATCTGGCCCAGCAGCTTAGGTCCAACTGTCACCAGTAGAACCCTGCACACCAAACATACATCAGCATTCCACCAGAGTCCTAGTGACATCACCACACCAACACTCCACCTAGAATGTGTGTGACATCACCACCAACACAACACTCATAGCCATGATCAATCACAGCACAGATTATGACACTTCTTCCGTAGTAAAATGTCCAGTATATCTGGACCACGGACTGAAGGGGTGGCCAAGTTTCAGCTATAATAGTACATTTTATAAATGCCACGTTACCAAGGCCCTGATGGGTGGCTAAGCTTCTTCTGTAATAACATTTCTGGTAGAAACCAGGTAACTTGGGCCTTGATGGGTGCCCAAGCTTCTTCCGTAATAAAACGTCCAGTATACGTGGACTAAGGCCTGAACGGTTGGCAAGCTCCAGCTATAATAATACGTTTTATAGATGCCACGTTACCAAGGCCTGGATGGGGGGGGGCAAGCTTCTTCTGTAACAAAACTTCCAGTAGATGTGGACCTGGTCCAAGGCCTAGCTGGGTGGTCAAGCTTTCACGTCTTATAGTTGCCACGTTACCAAGGCCTTGATTGGTGGCCATGCTTCCGCTGTAATGAAATGTCTGGTAGACGGCAAGTTACCAAGGCCTGAATGGGTGGCCAAGCTTCTTCTGTCTATGCAACCATCTTGTGGAACATGCAGAAATTGACGAATGATTTTCAGGAGTCCTCCTCACCTATAAATGGCAAATAACTGATTATTTGTCCCGTTGAGCTGGAAAAATGTACACGGTTTTCAATTTCCACAAACAGGCTCGGTTCCCTGCGGCTGAAGCTCCCCACTGTGATTGCAGAAATGGCTTATCCCCTTTATTGCCTGCATTTCCTATCCATCGGGCAGAGTCGGCACGCGGGAGCTAGAGCGGCAAGCAGGACACGCCGACTAGATCATCGCTCTGTTGCATTACCTTCCCTTCAGCTACGCAAAGTCTCAAACGGGATAACATGCAACACACGATCTGTGGATTACAGAGGCATGTACAGCAGTGGTCAAGACATTGTGTGCAGCAGGTTTTCAACACCCTCGATGTGATGTTCCTCATAAAGTCTCCAGATAGTGTCCAGATCGCAGAAAGCAGCCTCTCTAGGCAGAGCACCCCTAGAAAAGGCTCCAGAATTTGAGAAATGTCTCCCTCAATGCTCTGTACTGTATGATGGGTCTCTGTCCTTCAACTGACTTGCGGAACACATCCGGGGTAGTACGTGCACGCTCTATACCTCATCATAGCATTATATAGCATGCTGGTGCTATGCAAAATGCCTTAACATAAGAAACAATTTATTTATTTATTTATTTATTTCAATTCTTGAATGATACCCAACATCGCCCATAGGCCTCTTTAGCTAAGATTCTTTTTTACAGGGACGACTTGTTGCAAAACAACAACCAAAAAAGATTTGCCAGTTTTGGTTTCTAAGGTCACCATAACTCAATGTGCTCAATCTTAAAACAACCGTAATTTGGCCACGATCATGTACTGCTCATGGCATCTATTGTTATGCTGACTGCTCTGGGAAATCAGGGCTTTAAATATATTATTCTCCACTGTTGCGGTATTTTCTGTGTGTTGACGTTGGCGTCATGTCAGGTTTAAAATGGCCATAACCAGTTTTGGGTACTCTTCTTTTTTTCATATCTCGTTTTCGCTTCTCAAGTCACATACGAATGTGGGCACATGCATGTCATTTGTATTTCAGGTGTGGTGTAAAAAACAGCACTGTGCCCAAGTCCTGGAGCCCACCAAGCCTCCTAAAGTCGTCACTTTCCATGCATGGCCTGTGGCCAGAGTGCCCCACAACATAGCTACAGCGAATATAACCCTCGGCATGTGCCCCGGGCCCTACCAACTCGCAGAAAGTATTCATTGGGTCTGACCCACTAGCCACATTGACCCTTTTGGTGGCCAGCAGTGTACTAAGCTTTTCTAGAGACTTCTGGTAGAGCATGTGCCACCACCATGGTCCATGAGTCACTTCCTGGAGCTCAGACCTGGATGGAGCCTATGGCCAATGACCACCAGTGGCCTGTGGACCCACGCTGTAGCCTATTTATGCCAATATCAATGTTCTGGGAGACTTTGGGGAGAATATTAGCATCTGGGCCCCCTCATCCTCGCTAGAGTTGGGCAAGCCTAAGAGGACTCCAACATGCTCATGTTGGGATTGCATGCAGTGTGGGGTCTGACCAAACCCCATTGAAGTCCATGGGCCACAAAGGTAGCCCTCTAAATATGTATTGCCTCTGTAAACCAACCAGAATGTCTCTCTTTCTGGAACCAAATGGGCTGCCCTTTGGTGGTCTGTGAACCTCAATTCAAGGTCCACTCAGAAGAAGACCAGCTTCCCCGATCCCAGGTAGACAATGAGGTGGCCCCAAAGTGGCATGGGAGTCTGTGGATTGTTCCGGCAGAACCAAGATATTACCAATTGTTCTGTTTGCCAATTTTGGGCAAGTTGTAGGTGAAAGCAAACATTTGGAAATGGGAAAACTTATATTTTGGGATCTCCTCTTAAAAATTGCCACTTGGCCCTCTTGACAAGACCTCACAAAACTTCTCCCACAAATTCAGAGTCTGCGCTATAAAATTTTGTAATGTTTCTGAGGATTTTTCAAATAGCGCCAAAGTCATAAACCTCCCAAAAAGTGCTCTCCATTTGAGAAGACCAAATTAGCCATAATCATAAAATGGATATTGCTGACTCTGTTTCATGATAACATATCATACAATATTTTATAAGAGAATCTAGAAAAATGACAATTGATCATAATCCCCAGGTGCTGTACAGGATAATATAACATAACGTAGCAGCAGTTTTTCCATAAATGACCCTAACATAAACAACTCGCAAGATCTAATTCCCAAACGTAACCTTCAAGTGTCCTACGCAATACCCTAACCTGATGTAACCTGCAGCTGTTACACATGACAATGTAACATGTCCTAACTTCACCTAACCTGCACATGCTTTAAAAATACTTCAAACTAACATAACATGACTTTCAGGTGCTTTTAAAAATATCCAAACCCACAGTAACCTTTAGGCCTATACAAAATACTTTAACCTAATTAAAACTAACCAAAGCCTTCAGGTGCTATACTAAATACCTTGCCCTAACATAAACTACATGCACTGTATCTAACCCGCAGGTGTTATTCAAAATACCTTAACACAACTTAACCTAACCTATCTTAGCGTGCTGGTGTTACATGAAATACCCCGACACAACCTGGAAGGGATGTCCGGAACTATCTCTGCTGAGTAGCTGGCTTAGTGAGCAATGGCATACTTCCTTAACCTAAACTAAACTTTACATACTTCAATCTAACATAACTTAACATAACTTAACCGATCCTACCTTAATCTGCAGGTACTGTGCAGTAACACAACCTAAACGAACCTATCCTGGGGTTGCTATGAAAGCATCTTAACCTAACCTAACCTGATGGCTCTATACAAAATATCTTAACACAACTTCAACTAACCTAACTTAAAATTGCAGGTTGCAATAGGTATCCAGTTTGGCCTTTTTATCATATGCTTTAAACAGTTGTTACTGATTTTGACAATGTTGCCTAATATTTTACTCTGTATTTTCTAAGGGAATGGTTTTACTCTTGGATGCACATTTTCTATTTTCCATTACCCCCTCTACCCCTTCAAAGTCCTGTTTTCCTTTATTGCGTCAGACTAGCGACAGTCTGACAGAGTGTGCTTGCAGTAGGATTGCAGTGAGAGTCTCTACACTGCAGGTTTCCTCCTAGTGTCTGCATGCAACACTCTGTCAGACTGTGAAGAGGGGACCTGGCCTGGCAGTTCGGGCTGGGCTGCTCCCAACAAGGCCAACTAGGCCGAAATATATTTGGGGATGCTTGTCGTCTCGTGCAGAATGGTTGTGACCAAGCAGTTCAGGCTGGACTGCCATTTTGGGGTGGGAGCAAGTCTGATTTGCATATGGTATTTTCCCTTTTGTAATGACTTGGCAGGGGAAAAACGACGGTCTGGAGGGTCGTCCCAAGAAATGCCAGAGGTTAAGGTCCATTCTAAACCTTGCAGTGAACACCTCTTTTGTTTTTTTGTAGTCACCCCGAGTAGGAAAGGTATACCCAGAAGTGGGTCCTGTGTCTGCTGGGCCTATAGACCCGTGCTACTCCTCACTGATGAGGCCCAACAAGGCCAACACATGTTTCAGGATGCTTGTGGTCTCATGCAGAAGGGATGTGACCAAGCAGTCTGGGCTGGACTGCCCCTTTTGGGGTGGGACCAAGGGTGATTTGCATATGGACTTTTCCATTTTGGTATGGCTTGGCAGGTGAACAACGATGGTCTGGATGGTTGCCCAGAGCAATGGCAGAGGTTAAGATTGATTCTAAATTTTCCAGCCATCACCTATTTTGTTGCTCCCATTGGTGGCAGTACCTGACTGATATGCATATGGCGGGACCCCTTTTGCAATGGCACAGATGGGCTAAAAAAACAGTGATGTGGAAGGTTGCCCTGAGCAGTGCCAGTAGTTCAGATGAATTCAAAACCTTCCACCCATCACTTTTTTGGTTACAATATGCATTCAGCTGTAGCCATCGGGAGCAGGTCATTTCACTAGAGAAATGCTTATGTGGTAAATGATTTAGTGTCCTCATTTTTGTTTTAATGAGATTCACAGGGGCGTCTTCCATGCAATTAGATGGAGGGGTGACAAGTGACCCCTACGAAGCTGTTAAGGAAATAGCGACCCCAATCGATATCCATCTATGTTACCTCCATACCATGTTGTCTCTGCAGTGCTACTCAGTATAATGTGATGTAATTAAATGTGAAGAAAGCAAACTACAAATCCCATGCTACAAAGTGAAAGGTCAGGACTTGCTCAAGATTGCATGCGTAACATGGTGAAACTTTGCAGGTGACATGTGCAGGCATTGTGCTAGGGAAGTAGAGGCCAGCAGACACTTATTGATATCTTGCCCAGCTTTGAACATACTGGGCCTCATTACATGGTAGCCGGTAAGGGTTTACCGTTTACCGGTACCGGTAAGGGCACCGGTACCGGTAAACCCTTACCGCCTTACTACGAGGTCCCTTTGCTGGACCCGACCTTAACGGCTGGTGTAGACCAGCCGTTAAAGTTGGGACCCGCAGAGGGACCTTGGTGCTAATTACGGTACCGCAATTTGCGGTACCGAAATTAGCCCCTTCCCCATTCCCATTGAGCCCTATGGGGCAAAAATGGGAATGAGGAAGGGCCATGGAGAAAGGGGGAATTACCGCCCCGCCAACCTTGGAATAGGGTGGTAATTCCCCTCTCCTCCATGGTGGTACCGGTATGGTACCGGCGGCAACCATGGTGCTAATAGCACCATGGTTTACCGCCTACCGTGTAATGAGGCCCACTGTATAGCAAAGGGTATGGAGGATTTCTGCGCTTAATAGACAATGGGCCTCATTACGACCCAGGCGGTAAGTTACCGCCTGGGTCGTACCCTTACCACCATGGTGTAAACTACGTTTACACCATGGTGGATGGCGGATTTACCGCCCCATTCCAAGGTGAGTGGGGCGGTAAATCCCCATTTCCCATTTTACCCTTCCCCATTCCCATTTTTGCCCCATAGGGCATAATGGGAGCGGGGAAGGCGCTAATTACGCCACCGTAAATTACGGTGGCGTAATTAGCACCATGGTCCCTTAGCGCCATGGATTTTAACGCCTGAAAAAAGCAGGTGTTAAACTCACCATGGCGCAAAGGGACCTCGGAATCAGGCGTTAAGGGTCGGCGCCGTTTACGGCGCGGTTAACCCCTTAACGCCTGATTCGTAATGAGGCCCAATATAAGCAGGGACCAATTTTGGGCAGCCTTAATAAGCGTGACTCCATTGTAGTCAAGGCAGTGGCCTTTAACATATGGAAATTGGCAACTCTTGACAACCAGATTGTACGATTGCATGTTTTGAACATAAGAACATTTCATTTGTATGCTTATTATTGTGATGTCTGATGATCTATTTTAATTATTTGGATTGATAAATGTGACTTTGTATTTTTTTAAATATTAAATGTGCAAATGTTTGTTCTTAACAGAATATAACCTAAAGGCACAGTAAATAAATAAAAAAAACGTTGTAGGTTGTGCATTACTCACTGCATTCACAAGCCCAAACAAAATATGTCAACAAGCAAAAATGGAGAACGAAAATTGGAGCTGAGCTATTTTTTTAAAATACATTGGGCCTGGTTCATGGAAGCGTTGTATAATAGCGCAATGCCATAGGAAAACGTTCTGTCAATCGGGCCCATTATGAGCTAAAATAAGAAGCAACCATCGAGGCGCATTTACTCCTCCATTGAGAGGCCCACAACTGGTCTGAGCACACCATCAGTGGAAAAAAATAAAAGATGCTTACACAAACCCCTGTGCCAGTTCACATTACAAGAGGTACCCAATGAAAACGGGATCGCTTTGAGCAGCATCGACAGCATTAGCGTAGCCGCCCCTAGCTGTGCATTGTGCTTTATGTGCTGTCTTCTGTCTCCTTGCGCGCCCTGATACCTGCAGGCTTTGACACTATAAATAAATAAAACACACTTGCCACCGGCCAAAAATATTCACATCATTTTTCCCCAGCAGTTGGTGAGCTGATCAGAAATGACCAGACTGTCCCATAGGTCATGGGGTCCGCAACCTGCTGCCCTTCGGATGTTTTGGACTACGACGGCCATGATCCCGCACCATTGACTTTGCTGGCTAGGGCTGATGGGAGTTGCAGTCCAAAACATCTGGAGAGCCAGAAGTTGCAGACGGCTGTGCCAGCGGCTTTAAAGGAATGGTGCGGTCAGAAAATATTATTGTCCCTATGGTTCGGCCATGTGTTTTTAACCATAAGTCGATCGATCGTACAAACATTTCTTATGCACCTTACCCGAGTTTTAGTCTCTTGAACACAAGCGAAATCAGGCAGCAGGGCAAGGCCATTTTGTGATAATCTTATCACTTGCCACATCGCCCTATGTGACCTGCCTTTGCGGCACTAAATCATAGACCCCGCCCCGGAGCCTGACATCACTAGATGTGTACCGCCCATTTCACAACGCCAAAGCACGTCCCATGTCAAAATTCTCTGCGCTTCAGCTAATGATGTGTCGCCATGGAAACGGCAGGAAGCCTCTTTCCTCGATAAGTATAAACAGACCGTTTCACAACACACAACAGCAGATTTTCTATTCCATTCCTCTCACTGTATTTCTTTGAGTATTCTGTGACTCGTTTCTGTGCTCTTGTCTGCTACCTTCGTAGCTTGTAGCCAATGTGAACAGATACCAGTACCATCGCTATTATTATTTTTATTTGTTTAGCACACAATGGCAACAATAATGCCCTACCAGTACGAGCCCGAGTATTCTGAGGAAGAATTACTGGAAAGAGAAAGATGCAGACACGATGGGGCTTTGGATGACAGTTGGGAGGACGATTCAAAGGATGAAGAGCCTGGGCCTAGTCGCATGGATGGTGTTTTCACCTGGTGTACCTGCAATGTGTGCGTGCTAATGCCAACCGAGAAGGAGAACTGCTGCTGCCGAGAAAACTCTGGATGATTGTCCTACATGTCGGAAGACGAGACACGACTGCAATACGTTACCGAGCTGCCAGACTTCAGGGCAGCCTGCCTCACACGGTCAGTGTTGCGGATTTTGATGGTGTTTATGCACGAACTTCGCGCAACAGTTCGCCCTCGTAATCCAAGTAACGAGTAAGTATACTCTGGTTGTGATATCAATTATGCCACTACTATTTCATGGTTGTGTACAATATTCTCGTAACTTCAATATACCATTGTCATATCAATGTAGTCTTGCAATTCACTAGTAATAGTCGTATGAAAGTCGTTCAATATTGTGCAGTGTCTAGTCAGCATTTGTTCTGGCAAAAATGCCATTGGATACAAGCATTGTATAATGACCAATACACTTATCTTGGTCATTTAAAAACACTTTGTTTCTTTCTCTTTCACATGTGGTACCGGCTGGTGGCCTATCGTTCTTTTACATGGTGGCTTCATGGGAGGCTTGGACACCGCGTTCCACGAGTAATACCTGCCTGTGTCGTGGTGCCATTAGAGAAACTTTCCCCAGTGACAGTGGTCAGTACAGGGGATTTTCCCTCGCTGAGCTGCAACCAGACCTTTACAATGTGTAGTAGTTTTGTGGCATCAAAATAAGAAACAAAATGAAACACAACATATTTTTTATCAATGGTTGTTTCAGTTTTTAAGTGAATCAAGTGTGTCTCTATTCAGCAGAGTTCTTGTGCCTTGTCTGCACGCCCCCGGCACATCCATCCCCCCTCCACTATCAAAGGCAGTTCGCACCAGTGGATGTGCGCTGCCAAGGGGTGCTGTCAGGGGTGCGAACGGCCAAGGTGCCAAAGATCATGTACACTTCAAAGCTATCTTTCGCGCAGGGGTCATTGTTCACATGGCCTCCTCAGACCCCGTGTCTCCAGGCAGGCTCCCCTTGAAGCAGGCCGAGCCCCTGCAATACACATAAATGTGTCTCCATTCAGCAGAGTTCTGGTGCCTTGCCTGTACGCCCCCTTGAAGCAGGCCGAGCCCCTGCAATACACATAATACCACAACATATACACGTCATTCATTCACAAACACACCCCTTTTTGAAATTCTTTATAAACCACGTGATATTTATCATGAGAACATCTTCGAGCACTGTAAGTCAACTCGCGAATGTGCTACCTGAGAACCCCAGTGACCGATGCTAATCTGCTTTTCGTCGTGCTATCTGTGAACTTTTGTGACCGCTTTGAGTCAACTTGTCAGTGTGCTACCTGTGAACATCTCCCTGTTCTCCTGCCACTAAGTACTCTGCTTGTTAAATCTAACTGTTTTACAACAATGCCTGCATGTTCGATTTTCGGTTGCCCTTCGAAGACCCATGCCAAATCTGAAAGCACTACAATGCATGTATTCACTAAGACTGTAGATCGAATAAGAGAATGGGTCAGATATTGCAGATATCCACCAAAAGAGCTTGAAAGTAGAGTAAAAAATATCTTGGAGGACAAGAGGGGTGATCGATATCGCATCTGCAGCTGGCACTTTACCCAGAATTTGTACGAAACATCCTCGTACACAAAGAAGAATCGACTGAGAACGACTCCAAAATTGCTCCCAAATGCTATTCCGACTTTATTCATTCGCATGCCACCACAGGTGTGTCACGCTTCCGGATTTACCTTTAGGCCTAGTGGTAGTATGCAGGTAACAAAATGGATTTGTTGGTATTTTAGGTGTAAATGTCACTTATAATACTTTCGATATTTATAAGATTGTATAGCTTTTTAAACAATGACCATTTTGCTAAACATCAGTCCTTGTTTTTGATTTATGGGCACAGACAACTATGCTATATTAGGCATTTACATGAGCATCATTTTCGGGTATTCAGTCTCCTTACATGCCAACTTTTAATATTAGCATTTCTAAATCAAATAATACGTTCCCTTTACAACTCCATGACAATCCACCGATTATGAAGCAACAAGATTCTACATCCATGTCTTGCTTGGAGTCATCAACCACTTCGAGTGCGTATCAGTTAATCTTACTTAGCTATTCTGTTCCAGACTTGTTTTATGCATAGAATTAGAGATAATGTAATCATATTTACGTATCGTGTAATTCTTTTACACAATGGTTGATTTGTGGTTTGCTATTTATATGTACCTTTATCGTCTTTCTAAAAGTGTGTGTTCAATTTCCAGTATTTTCATCCTTACCAATGCAAGTACTGTGTTTCAGGGAGATGCTGAAGCGTCCACAACAATTACAACATCCCTTGTGGTTGATCCGGAGCCAGTGGTATGGGTACTGACAGTTCCATCAAATGAGATAATATGATCATATTTAGATATCGTGTAATTATTTTACACAATGGTTGATTTCTGGTTTGCTATTTATATGTACCTTTGTCGTCTTTCTAAAAGTGTGTGTTCAGTTTCCAATATATTCATCTTACTAATGCAAGTACTGTGTTTCAGGGAGATGCTGAACCGTCCACAACAATTACAACATCCCTTGTGGTTGATCCGGAGCCAGTGGTATGGGTACTGACAGTTCCATCGAATGAGATAGTATGATCATATTTAGATATTGTGTAATTCTTTTACACAATGGTTGATTTGTGGTTTGCTATTTATATGTACCTTTGTCGTCTTTCTAAAAGTGTGTGTTCAATTTCCAATATTTTCATCCTTACTGATGCAAGTCGGTCTAATTTTTTGTGTAATGCAAATGACTTATTTTAAATGGATACACTTTTCGAGGGATGTACACAAGATCCATATATTGAACGGGAGGCATGCGGATCTGAGTTGGTGCACCAGCTGATTTCACAGTAAAGAAGTTTTCAAAGAAGAGAAAGAAAACTAAGGTTAGTTATAAACAGTTTATATTGTTAGCAATTGTTTTGTGCAGAGGCCTTCATTATTTGTTTTTTTAATGTAAATTGTACGATACTGTATGTTGAATTTACACTGAACATCCTTTTGCCTATCTGTCCTGTAGTTGCCCGATGGAGTACGGACTATGCAGACACAGACAGCAACACAAATGAGAGATGCTGCTAGGCAAACTGTTTTCACCATGGAGGAACTATTAATTGAGGCGTGGCGTGTTGAGACTCGTGATGCCTTTGTCCAATGGCCAGAAAATGAATTTAATGTGACTGGCGAATCCAGCAAAGTATTTTGGACCATTGCTACAATGCAACAGCTCCACCAGACGAAGATGAAACGGAATGTATAGAAGATAGTTTTACATTACCCGCAGAGCACTTGACACAATCGACACCTGCCAAAATAATGCCACCCAAAAAGCAGTCGACATTGATGTTTTCTCCTATCCATGGTGAAGTAACAGATGTTGAAATGGCAGAGACTGAAGCATCAACGCTATTGACCGATGAACTAGACCAAGATATCAACTATATTATGTCCAGTTTGGCTGATATGTCCACAACGGTTCAGTCAGAAACAACAGCGATGCAGGATGACAGTCTAATAAAAGAGGCCAAATACATAGTATTCGACAGCAGCTTGATGGAGATTATAAAGATGCTGATATGTGTGCATTCAGTAGAAGGGGAAGTATGTGAGAAGCCATTGGTGAATGTGACTCGTCAAACACAAGGCAGTAACCTCAAAATACATGCCACTTGTGAAAAGTTACATAAAACATTTTCATGGTCCGCTCAACCGATGCTGGGGAAAGTTATCCAGTTTCTTTCAGTTTGTGGGAATCCATTTCATTTCTAAAACGCAGTACTACAATTACCAGCGTGAATATCTATTCCCTGCCATTAGTGAAGCTTGGAAGATTGAACAATTGTCTATTCAAAGTACATTCTCTGACAAACGGTTCAGGCTAGCCGGCGATGGACAGTGTGACAGCCCCGGATTTTCTGCTAAGTACTGCACATACCATTTTCAGGACATGGAAAGTAAGAAAATAGTGAGTTTGGTGGTTGTGCAAGTTTCCGAATGTAAATCCTCAGTGGCCATGGAGAAACTTGGTTTTATAAAATCACTGGAATATCTGCAATCGAGGGGAATGCACATCGACCTCATAGCCACTGACAGACACGTTTCAATAGCCAAGACAATGAGAGACAGTTTCCAAATATTAAACATCAATTTGATGTATGGCATCTTGCCAAATCAATCAATAAAAAATCTTGGCTGCAGGGAAAAAAAAGGTTTGGAAAGTATTTCACAGTGGTCCCAGTCTTTCAGCAACCATCTTTGGTGGAGCTCCAAAACATGTGATGGGTCTGTGGAAATTCTACTTGAAAAATGGTGGTCACTAATGCACCACTGTTCCAACGTTCACCACTGGACAGAAAACCAACATTTCCACCAATGTGAACATGGCCCTTTGTCCCCAGAGGAGGCACGGAAGAAGAAGTGGTTGATTCCATCTTCACCTCCACACAAAGCCGTTGAGAAGATTGTTTTTGATAAAACTGTATCAAGAGATCTGAAGGGACTCACAGAATTCTGTCACACAGGAGATTTGGAGGTGTTCCACAATATGTGCATAAAGTACAGGCCAAAGAGATTGCATTTTGGCATCGGAGGCATGAAATATAGGACATTACTAGCGGTATTAGCGCATAACAAGAATGTAGGCCATGAACAATCTAAGACTGCAGGAAATTTAGGGATGCTTCGCTACACTATGGCCTTTACGAAAAGAAGCAAAAAATGGGTGGTCAAACCAGTATATGAGGAAATGGAATTCGATTTTGTGAAAGATCTTTCTATTAATGCCATAGAGATGCATACTCATGGAATTGCGCACAAATCTGTTCAGAGCACACATACATTGCCATAAAACATTGCCAATGTGCCATGTCCACCCAAAGCAGAGCTCGTTGAAAAGTTCCAATCCCGGTACAAATGATTACCATCTGTTTTTATTTTTGCCAAAAATGTTTTCAAGAAGTGTCCAAATAAAGTGTGCAATTCTTCTTTTGAAATCTATCCTCGTAGCCCTTTTTTTGGAAAAAATAGTACAATCATTAGGATTGACATACAATGTAACACTGCTTTCACATTTCACAGTTTAGTGGAGCTACTGTGGGACCTTCATTTATCGTGTTAGTGCCCGATGGATAACAGTGTGTAAGAATCTTTGGGTTTTGTCAGTTGCCTTGCCATACAGTTCCCCAAAAAGCTGAATATCTGCTCGTCACACAAAAGGGATGAGACCTAGGCTACATAAGATAGTAGGCACGCAAGAAGTACTGACTGTGAAAACATGCCACAGAGTAGGAGGCCGTGAGATAAGCAGAGGTGGGCCTATTACTAGACACAATTTAGCTAATTTTTTGTGTTTCATCGACTATAAATTTGGAGTAAAGAGCATTCTGTCATTGGCAAGTTTGCCCTACCCGTCAGCAGCACCACGAACAGCGAGCAGTGACAGCCCACAATTTTTTCATCCAGGGCCCTTGCTTTAAAATTCAAGTTCTCATGGAGGTGTTGACATGGGATGTTGCAAACTAGGAATGTATGTTCATTGTGAGTGAAGGTCACTAGCTTTGAATTTTTGCTTGGGAGCTGGGGAGGCCCACGCGTCGCTCGCACAGTATAAGGTTCTATTGTTTTTTTACCTTGAGAGACAGGGACCATTCCAAACGGGAATTAATTGAAGTAGGGGAGCAATAACGTAAGATATGATAAGGTTGTCCATTCCGAAACTGGACCTAGTTACATGCAAGTTCAGTTTATGAAAAATCATTGACACGAACGGAGTGTGCATTACGGTCTGCATTACTCCAAGAGAATGGAAATGCTGAATATAATGTAAGTTTCTCTTTAGATGATTCTATACCAGAACTAGTCCAAATACGAATAGCTGAATGTTATTGCTGGTTTACATTGTACTTGTTCGTTCTGTGTGGCATATTGCAATGAAGTGCTAGTACAACCTTTGTGTGCTGGTCTTTCTACCGGGCACATCGCCAGTCTAGCATTGACATGCATGTAGACCACCGCTCGTTTTCCCCTGGTTCAAAACTAATAAAACATTACATTGGGTGTGCACCTCAAATTGTTGCCTCAGTTTACGCATTACGTTTAGAGCTCAACATACTCCATTGCACTATCCTCAGAAGTAAATAGTGGAGTACTTTGATATTACACAATTATTCTCTCGGTTCACATTGCGTCACTTCTGCGCTAATAAATGAAATGATTAATTGTAATAAAGATTGGCTACTGAGACACATTTCTATTTTTATGTTTTGCAAACAGGTACATCATGCCATTTTGCGATTGTCATCTATTCCAGACCCCAACCGATGGATTCTTCAACCGCCAGCTGCAGCTACATGTCAATCACTGGATTTATTTGACTCTGTTTTGGGATGATCTACAAGGGCCCTTACGCTGTACCTGCGATTAGGAGCAACATAACAACCTTTACGGTGGTCTAGTGCCAAGTTGATGCACCAGCCTTGCAATTCACTGTGCGACCAAAGTGCTTCATTTACCCAAAACGAACACTCTGTGTACCAAAAAGGAACAGCGCGTGACTCATGATAAACATTTGCGGATTTGCAGATCGAGAGCAAAGAAAAAAAATGTGGTTTTGATTGAATATGTCAGACACCGAATGTTCTCGAAATATTTAATGTGAAATAAATGTACTTTACCAATTGTACAGTCTTGCTGTTTCCTTTTAAAGTACAGTTTCATATCCCGAATTTTGATGCGCTGTGTTGTGGGACCATGTGTGTTTTTTTCCGGGTTCTGCGTCAAGTCGCATTGGTGACGACTTTGCGCGTTTGGCTGCGCTGCCCAGTAACGTCATGGAGAGAGGTGGAGAATATCAATGATTTGGTGATGTCAGGCTCAGGGGCGGGGTTATGATTTAGTTCCGCAAAGGCAGGTCACCCAGGGCGATGCGGCAAGTGATAAGATTATCACAAAATGGCCACGCCCTGCTGCCTGATTTCGATTGTGTTCAAGAGATGAAAACTCGGGTAAGGTGCATAGGAAATGTTTGTACGATCGATCGACTTATGGTTAAAAACACATGCCCGAACCATAGGGACAATAATATTTTCTGACCGCACCTTTAGCCATCATCCTCAGCCAGAAACTTTTAGCAGTCTCCTTAAGAGGAATTGAAATAAATATTACGGGTTGTTATGTAAAGTTTGTTTAACACTCTAATAACACCAATTTAGAACGGAACAGAAAAGAGTAATTGCTTCTCAGTAACGTAGGTGTCACATTAAAAGAGTCAGCTAGCCAGCGCCAAGCTTGTGCATAAAAACAATTCTGCAGACTCGTTTTAAAGATAGAAGATGGATGGAGCCGTCCGGGAGAATAGCTGAGGGGCAACGTGCTCGTTTTGGAAGCAAGACAACGCTAAGACTCCCTGTCCCACACCATCCCCGGTATTCATATTTGTGATAAAAGAGTAATTAATTTAATTAGAGGCCCACCTCGGGCCCCCATTAATTCCGGCAATTTTGCAAAGTTGTGGTCACTCAGGAAATATGAAACGCACAATAGTGAATAGTGAAAGGACCAATTCTCAAGGGCTTGGCAGCAACAGAACAAAAGAGGGGGGGGGCAAGACAACTGAGGGGGTTGGGCGACCGCTGCTGCAATCTTTGTGAAAGCTGTATATGGCCAGCTTCTGCATTGCAGGGAGCGGGTAATTGAGTCTTTCATCCTTCTGAAGGTGATAAATGGAGGGCCACTGAACTGGGAAATAATAGCAATTATTCAAGTATAAAGGACAATGCAATTTGTCGTGTCCACATTATACGTGGAAAACGTTATTACAGAGTTTTCTCTTGAGAGGGGGGTGTATTCTGGAAAATGGGTCCTTTGAGCGTTATGTTTTGAACACATATGACTGCTTATAAAGGGTATTGGGTGTATGGTCGTAGAATGGTGCACTCAGGTTTCCATACTTAAAAGTAGATAGGAAGCAGTGTTCTGAGTGGGCCATATGTAACGGCAACCCATACATGATAACCTAAAGTACAAAAAAGAAGACAAAATGAAGAGGTAAAACAAAAGAACGCAAATAGAATAGATAACACAAATAATACACGAAAATAAAGTAAATATGTTATTCTTTTTAAACAGAAACACAATAAAACGAAATAGTTGCTAAACTAATTTGAAAGACATCATAATATATATTGCTTGCAATGTGACACTAATAAAGCAATGGAGGGCAACTACTGAGGCCTCCCAATACACCTGCCTTCACACCATCTCTCACCACCACCCTAGTCAAATGTGCTAACACTGCAAAGGATAACCACCGAATTTTAGGCTCAAAGTAACTGTATACGCAAGTCGCGGCCAGAACGCCCCCCGACACGACCCCACACGAAGCAAAAATTGCCAGAATAGCAATAACCTTTGCATGCTCCCCATGGTGCAAATACACGCACCCTACAAACAGTGCATGGGGTCCCTCTGCAAGCAGGCCTGCATCTCAGGGACCTAGCGTGGGGTCCTCTGTAACTGGTACTGGCACCCCGACAACATGCATATGATTTATCGTAACTCAGATAACACTCTGAAAATCTGCGGGCGAACCCTTGCAAACCGTTCCTGCACCACACTACACTACGTACGCATACCCCTAAGTTTGATCAGATCCCCGGCTGCGTATATGCACCCCCAAACCCGACATGCAAAGCCATCTCTGCGCTATGATTCCTATGCGCGAGTGTCTTTACCCGTGCCTTCGGGTGGCGGAGAGATAGAGCGACTTGCGTGGGCATTTCGCAGGTGAGAGGTTGCGCGGTCATATCCATGAAAATGCTTTGTCATGTGCATTTTTGGGCATGCTATGGACTGCCTGCATCTCGTCCCTCATAACAACCACTTTTTCCCTTTGTTCTTCCTTATTTTCCGAGTTCTGCCCCTTACTCTGCCCTCTGCGCACGCACCGCCCACGTTCTGGGTGGTGTCTCGCATAAGGTGCTCGTCCACTCGCAGAGATGTGCCGGGCCTGCACAGAATCCTCGCAAGTCCTGGAACAGTCCAGCACAGGGGCATTGCTAGGGGGTGCTTTTGGGGCTATAGCACCGGTTCTTTTGGTTGTAGCCCTGGATAGAAGGTCAGGTGCTACAACCAAAATGCTCGCTAGCCCCGAGTCCCGCCAGTACCGACATTAGCTTTGCCCCTGATCTTTTCCAGACCTAGTAACACCCCTGGTCCAGCACATTCGGTTCCATGAATCGCCGAACAGCGATTTGCACAGTGATTGGCATGCAAATCCCTAATTTTCCTCACAAATTGTTCCATGAATCAGGCCCTAAGTATTTATTTTACACAACAGTATCTACTCTTCCCGCTCCCACAGTGAATCCGTGTTTTTCCACCACCTCTTCCATACTCTTACATCAGCTAATCCATCCTGGTGCCCATCTACTCCACTCTCTTTCTCTCAGTTAAGCCCACCCTCTTTCTCATGGTCTTCGTCCTCTACAACCACCTACACTAAGCCTCCATTTCCAGCTACTCAATTGCCTTCTCCAAGGATGCAGAAACTGTTGAAACTGTTGAAATGTCAAAGGTTTCTCCATCCTGTTGCCCAACCACATCAGTTTATTTGCCCAACCACTCCATCCTATTTATTAGGACATCTATCTATTCCAGCCTCTTCTCATCCTACTCCATCCTCTTCTCCTAAATACACCATCTCATTTTCCGAGCTACTTCATGTGCATCCAGATGCATCCCATCCTCTTCTGCATCTTCTCCATCCTCTTGCTGTTGCACAACCTCCGTTCCCTGTCTATTCAATCTTGATCCCAAGTTACTCCATTACCTTATCCCAATAGTCTTTCCTCTTCCATCAGCTTTATTTCTCTTCGCCTAGCTATACTTCCCTTTCCAAATCTACTCCATTCACGTCCCCAGCTACTCCAGCCTCTTTCCCATCTAGTTGATCCTTTCTGCTCATTATTTCATCCGCTTCCTCAATCTAATTCAGTCCCTTACCCAGATAGTCTTTTGAGAGCTACTCATTACTCTTTTATAGTTACTCAATTGCCTTCTATGAGATTTGTTTGCTCTTGAAGAAAAATATCAGGTGTCTGTTCTCATATTCCACTTTCTTTCCCAGCGACTCCACATTCTCACCTAACCATTCCCTCATCTTCCTAAACTGCTGCATCTGCGTCACAAATTGCTCCTTCTTTCCCAGTTAGTCGATCCTCTTACTGCAGATAGCCCATCCATTTCTTCTCCCGTAGCTCTGTGCAGTAGTTCTGTGCCAGAGCACTAGGGTGGAGTTCTACTGTAAACAAAATGTGGAGGTGAAAGGCTGATAATGAGGCGATATGACCTGAGGCGGTGGGCCAACTCTGTCGGTAACAGCCTGCTGTCCAAGTGAAGGGCAGAGCAAAGCAAGGGTCCATTAACGAAGGCGGAGGTGCCGTTACCTGCAGGATCAAGCCAACGCGAGTGCATTTCCCCATTACTAGCTGCAAGTGACTACAGGCGGGTGCTGAAGGAGAAGTGGTCGCGAATCAACACTGAAGATGGACTCCTGATGTAGACACTGTTCGGAGGACTGAAGAAAGGTACATTTTTCTTTTTCATTTCACATCGCCTTTGGCACCCGCTTGAGTTACTCGCAGCTGTTAAAGGCGGCATGGGGGAGATGGGAGGGAGCGAGAGAGGAAAAGGGTGAGGGGGCACGTAGCCTTCTGTAAATGGCTATATTGTAGAACTAAGAACAGGATTATGGGGCAGGCATAGTCAGGATTGTCTAACAAGTGGAGCCTGAAGCTAATGTAGTTGAACTCACTGCAGTGACATTAACATCTGTAAATGCCCAAACAGTGCTGCTTAGTGGGCATATATAGATTTTGGGTGGGCCTTGGCCCCTCAGGACCTACCCTCTGGGCTTGGGCAGCAATGTCCTGGCAGCCTGGACCTGGACATGCCCAAATGAAGCAGTGGCCATGGCGTGGGCTCAGAGCCGCTACCACTCCAGCAGAAACTAGAATGAGGTGCTTGATGCAATTAACACCTGGCACAGTGCTGAGGTGCTGCTAGTGGGTTTTGCTTATATAAAAGAAAATCATTGCCTTCAAAGAAATCAAAGAAAGGGCTTTGTGTAAGGCGCTCCTCCAATTTTATGGCAACTGGGAACTTGGCCAACAAGGAAGTATCGTGGCTCTAAAAAGGAGATAGGCAACCCGGGCAGTTCTGCGTATGCCGGTTGATAAGTGAAGGCTTGGTGGGGAATGAGAAAAGGTGGGTGGTATTTGGGATTGAAGCCGTGCAGGATTGAGGGTTTGTCTGGGCACATATGGCTGGGGGTCGAGTGCACGGCAGAGAAGGTGAGACACAGAGGGGAGGGTGCCGGGTGTCAGGATTGATCGCCAGATGCCCACGTTGTACGGCTCCTGAGTGGCTCTTGCCTTCCTCCAGGGAGCCAATGGCTGTCATATGGTAGCCATCATGTTAACTCGAGGAGATGGCATATGACTTCCATTTAAGCTGTCGAGCCAGGGCTTTAATGTCTAAAGTGATGCACATTACTAGATAGCCTGTCATATTAATACATGACATAATGGACTAGACTCTTGTTGAAAAGCAAAGCTTCCCGTCTGGTCTACTCTCCTTCTCATGCTTGAATCATTGCTCCTGGAGGAGTACTTGATGGAAGAAGCTTATATAGGATAGGTCGGGACCCTGTGTCATGTATGTGTCATGTCTGTACCCAGATTACTGCAATCACAGATCTCAATGAACGTGTAGATTTGCTTAACAAAAGCCAAAGCTCTTGAGTTAGGAACACAATTCTATTGGTGGAGCGTCAGGCCTTGGGCGTCTAGAGATTCCTGCGGCCGCTTTCAAAGGGATGAGGCCAGTGTGGGCCTGCGGATCAGCCTCCATGAGGATAAGGTTGACTCTGGACAGTTCTGGGGTCTGCCTCAGAGGACTCATGCACAATGTCAGCTAAGCCCCCCCCTGTGGCTGCTGATTAGATTGTCGGGCCAGTCCTGTTTTGATAGACTGTTGAGCAAAGCCACGCGATTTAAAGTTTCCAGCACGTCATCTACTAGGCATGTAAGTGTTCATAAACGTGGAACTGCAAAACTACCAGATACGCTCAGGTTCGTATTTTTCAACCTGTGAGTCCATCGATATATCTGGTAACAAAATGACGATTGCTTTCATATTATAAACTGGACATATGCAGTCAAATGAACTCCTTATAACACAACTTAAGGTTCAATGCAACTCATTGACGTAACATGAAACAAATAGTCTACAATAGTTTTTTGGAAAGAAAACGGAGAAAATCCCTCTAGTGTTTTGCCACTTTACCAATGGATCCTTCCGCTCATCAGAAAGCAAGCAGCATCCAACGACAGCACTTTACCAATGGATGCTTCCGCTCCCCAGAAAGCAAGCAGCATCCAATGATACACAGCACTTTACCAATGGATCCTTCCGCTCCCCAGAAAGCAAGCAGCATCCAATGACACACAGTACTTTACCAATGGATGCTTCCGCTCCCCAGAAAGCAAGCAGCATCCAATGACACGCAGCACTTTACCAATGGATCCTTCCGCTCCCCAGAAAGCAAGCAGCATCCAGTGACATACAGCATTTTACAAATGGATCCTTCCACTACCCAGAAAGCAAGCAGCATACAATGACACACAGCACTTTACCAATGGATCCTTCCGATCCCCAGAAAGCAAGCAGCATCCAACAACACACAGCACTTTACCAGTGGATCCTTCCGATCCCCAGAAAGCAAGCAGCATCCAACGACAGCACTTTACCAATGGATGCTTCCGCTCCCCAGAAAGCAAGCAGCATCCAATGATACACAGCACTTTACCAGTGGACCCTTCCGCTCCCCAGAAAGCAAGCAGCATCCAATGACACACAGCACTTTACCAATGGATCCTTCCGCTCCCCAGAAAGCAAGCAGCATCCAATGACACACAGCACTTTACCAATGGATCCTTCCGCTCCCCAGAAAGCAAGCAGCATCCAATGACACACAGCACTTTACCAATGAATCCTTCCGATCCCCAGAAAGCAAGCAGCATCCAACAACATGCAGCACTTTACCAGTGGACCCTTCCGCTCATCAGAAAGCAAGCAGCATCCAACAACATGCAGCACTTTACCAAAGGATCCTTCCGCACATCAGAAAGCAAGCAGCATCCAATGACACACAGCACTTTACCAATGGATGCTTCCACTCATCAGAAAGCAAGCAGCATCCAATGACACACAGCAATTTACCAATGGATCCTTCCACTACCCAGAAAGCAAGCAGCATCCAATGACACACAGCACTTTACCAATGGATCCTTCCACTACCCAAAAAGCAAGCAGCATCCAATGACACACAGCACTTTACCAATGGATCCTTCCACTCCCCAGAAAGCAAGCAGCATCCAATGACACACAGCACTTTACCAGTAGACCCTTCCGCTCATCAGAAAGCAAGCAGCATCCAATGACACACAGCACTTTACCAATGGATCCTTCCGCTCCCCAGAAAGCAAGCAGCATCCAATGACACACAGTACTTTACCAATGGATGCTTCCGCTCCCCAGAAAGCAAGCAGCATCCAATGACACGCAGCACTTTACCAATGGATCCTTCCGCTCCCCAGAAAGCAAGCAGCATCCAGTGACATACAGCATTTTACAAATGGATCCTTCCACTACCCAGAAAGCAAGCAGCATACAATGACACACAGCACTTTACCAATGGATCCTTCTGCTCCCCAGAAAGCAAGCAGCATCCAACAACACACAGCACTTTACAAATGGACCATCTGCTTCCAAGAAAACAAGCAGTGTCCAACAACATGGAATACTTTGCCAATGGGTCCCCCTGCTCTACAGAAAGCAGGCAGCTGTATTGATATATTTAGAGACTACCCCTAACATTGGGATTTCACCCCCAGATTAAACACCACACAAAATATAATTTGTCTGATTCAGTCTAGACCTATCTCTAGAGCCACAAAGATCCCTCCCCTTGTGCTACCAATACATCAAGAACCAGCCAGCTGTACAGAAAGAATATATATTTATTAAATAATAGGTTCATTGAATTTTTATACCAAACAATTACACACGCCACCTTCCCTGCGGCACAAAACACAGCTTGAACACAAAAACTCACTGTTTGGAATTTCATTTTTGGGTCTCACGTACATGGAATATCGGTCAAATATACAGTTCAAACCTTCTAGCACACACAAAACCCTTATAAGCCGATTCATGGAATAAATGTGCGCCGAAAATCCCGGCGCAGAGGGGCCAATGCGTGCGCTGCGCCGAAAATCAGCGCAAAGCGCAGGGAAACCAGCGCACGTCGATTCATGGAAGTCCCTGCGCAAGAAAAGCAGAGGACGTGCGCGGAAAAAACGCGCGGCGCAGGCCGGCGCACAGGTCAACCAACGTCGTGCGCCACGGCCACTGCGCCATCACTCCGAGCGCAGCGCACAGCTCTAAAGTAGGCGGAACACAGGGCGGGACACTCGGAATGGGGAATAAAATGGGGCACAACACTCGGAATGGGGAAGAATGTGGGCGGCACGGGGAAAGTTCAGGAGGCAAGTGCGCGGAACGCCCACACGCTCGCATACAACACGTATTCATGGAATAGAATAGGGCAAAAAAGCGCACGCTCAAAGCAGCGCACAGGCACAAACAGGCACAAACACGACCGCCACAAGAAAGCAGGCGGTAGCGTGTCTGCGCCTGCAAGAAATGTGCGCTAAAAGGCGCGCCAACAAATAGCACCTATATACAGACATGACCAATGTACAATACTGTTGCCCTCCTGGACAAATGACGTACAAAGGGGTACCCACAAACACAGACACGCGCAGAGAGAAAAAATAAACGTGTGCGTGCATACCGGGGTGCGCGGGAAGTTGCACACGCGAAATGGCCGGGTACGTGGATTTCAGGGGCGCGCGGGAAGTCCCACACGCGATATGGCAGGGAACGTGGATTCGAGGGGTGCGCGGGAAGTTGCACACGCGAAATGGCCGGGTACGTGGATTTCAGGGGCGCGCGGGAAGTCCCACACGCGATATGGCAGGGAACGTGGATTCGAGGGGTGCGCGGGAAGTTCCACACGCGATATGGCCGGGTACGTGGATTTCAGGGGCGCGCGGGAAGTCCCACACGCGATATGGCAGGGAACGTGGATTCGAGGGGTGCGCGGGAAGTTGCACACGCGAAATGGCCGGGTACGTGGATTTCAGGGGCGCGCGGGAAGTCCCACACGCGATATGGCAGGGAACGTGGATTCGAGGGGTGCGCGGGAAGTTCCACACGCGATATGGGCGGGTACGTGGATTGCAGGGGTGCGCGGGAAGTTCCACACGCGATATGGCAGGGAACGTGGATTCGAGGGGTGCGCGGGAAGTTGCACACGCGAAATGGCCGGGTACGTGGATTTCAGGGGCGCGCGGGAAGTCCCACACGCGATATGGCAGGGAACGTGGATTCGAGGGGTGCGCGGGAAGTTGCACACGCGAAATGGCCGGGTACGTGGATTTCAGGGGCGCGCGGGAAGTCCCACACGCGATATGGCAGGGAACGTGGATTCGAGGGGTGCGCGGGAAGTTGCACACGCGAAATGGCCGGGTACGTGGATTTCAGGGGCGCGCGGGAAGTCCCACACGCGATATGGCAGGGAACGTGGATTCGAGGGGTGCGCGGGAAGTTGCACACGCGAAATGGCCGGGTACGTGGATTTCAGGGGCGCGCGGGAAGTCCCACACGCGATATGGCAGGGAACGTGGATTCGAGGGATGCGCGGGAAGTTGCACACGCGAAATGGCCGGGTACGTGGATTTCAGGGGCGCGCGGGAAGTCCCACACGCGATATGGCAGGGAACGTGGATTCGAGGGGTGCGCGGGAAGTTGCACACGCGAAATGGCCGGGTACGTGGATTGCAGGAGTGCGCGGGAAGTTGCACACGCGAAATGGCCGGGTACGTGGATTGCAGGAGTGCGCGGGAAGTTGCACACGCGAAATGGCCGGGTACGTGGATTGCAGGAGTGCGCGGGAAGTTGCACACGCGAAATGGCCGGGTACGTGGATTGCAGGAGTGCGCTGGAAGTTGCACACGCGAAATGGCCGGGTACGTGGATTGCAGGAGTGCGCTGGAAGTTGCACACGCGAAATGGCCGGGTACGTGGATTGCAGGAGTGCGCGGGAAGTTGCACACGCGAAATGGCCGGGTACGTGGTTTTCAGGGGCGCGCGGGAAGTTCCACACGCGATATGGCCGGGTACGTGGATTTCTGGGGCGCGCGGGAAGTTCCACACGCGATATGGCAGGGAACGTGGATTCGAGGGGTGCGCGGGAAGTTGCACACGCGAAATCGCCGGGTACGTGGATTTCAGGGGCGCGCGGGAAGTCCCACACGCGATATGGCAGGGAACGTGGATTCGAGGGGTGCGCGGGAAGTTGCACACGCGATATGGCCGGGTACGTGGATTTCTGGGGCGCGCGGGAAGTCCCACACGCGATATGGCAGGGAACGTGGATTCGAGGGGTGCGCGGGAAGTTGCACACGCGAAATGGCCGGGTACGTGGATTGCAGGAGTGCGCGGGAAGTTGCACACGCGATATGGCCGGGTACGTGGATTTCTGGGGCGCGCGGGAAGTCCCACACGCGATATGGCAGGGAACGTGGATTCGAGGGGTGCGCGGGAAGTTGCACACGCGAAATGGCCGGGTACGTGGTTTTCAGGGGCGCGCGGGAAGTTGCACACGCGATTTGGCTGTGTGCTCCCAGGCATTACCTGTACACCCTCCACGGCCCCTGCAGGCAGCACACACCACAGGGAACTACCCTGCACACCTGCTCATGTCTCCCACCACCCCCACCCCCAGCACTGTGGGCAACCAGCCAGCAGGCCCCCACCCATGGCCAACCCATGTCTCCCACCACCCCCACCCCCAGCACTGTGGGGAACCTGCCAGCAGGCCCCCACCCATGGCCAACCCATGTCTCCCACCACCCCCACCCCCAGCACTGTGGGGAACCTGCCAGCAGGCCCCCACCCATGGCCAACCCATGTCTCCCACCACCCCCACCCCCAGCACTGTGGGCAACCAGCCAGCAGGCCCCCACCCATGGCCAACCCATGTCTCCCACCACCCCCACCCCCAGCACTGTGGGGAACCTGCCAGCAGGCCCCCACCCATGGCCAACCCATGTCTCCCACCACCCCCACCCCCAGCACTGTGGGCAACCTGCCAGCAGGCCCCCACCCATGGCCAACCCATGTCTCCCACCACCCCCACCCCCAGCACTGTGGGGAACCTGCCAGCAGGCCCCCACCCATGGCCAACCCATGTCTCCCACCACCCCCACCCCCAGCACTGTGGGCAACCTGCCAGCAGGCCCCCACCCATGGCCAACCCATGTCTCCCACCACCCCCAACCCCCCATCCACCTGGGGCACCCTCCACCAGGCCCCCACCCATGTCCCCCTGGCCCCTGGTCCTGACGATACACAATAATGGCAGTAATGACCAGCATACCCAGCACAAACACCCAGGCAAGGATTGCATGCACCCACATAGTGAATGCAATCACATGACACAACCCCAAAGGCAAGTAAGCAAAAGAACACATGTCCGCCACACACACATACACAATGGGTGCAAGTCAATGTCAAAACCCATATCATGGCATGTAAGAAACCAAAGAAAAAATGACACAAGTGTAAGATAATATTAAAATGTATTAAAAAATAAAAATAAAGTAAACTCTGACAACTATCTGGTAAAGCAAATAAAAGGTCCATGTCCGGGAACAAAAATGAGAAACCAAAAAACAAAGGATAGAAAAATGAATAGATTTTGTCCAAAGTAAACACATGTAGAATGAAATGAAAGATAAACCATTACGACATGGTGTGACCAATATGAAAGTAAAAAAATTTATCTCACAAAAAATAACTATATTTACAGGATTGTTCAAGGGTCCATGAGCCCAACACCACAAATTAAACCTAATACTAACTATTTAAAAAAATATGTACAAAGAAGTGGCCATTGTCCAAGCGGTCCAAAAAAATAAAATTAAATAAAGGAAACCTAGCACTAACTAACTAAAAAACTATATACAAAGGCAGCGGGCTAGTCCTGCGGCTCACTTGGTGATGCTGGCCAGGGCATCCTCGAACTCCATGTCAATGTCCTGGAGGCGGGACTCAGTCCTGGCCCCGAGGTCTCGCAGGGACAACCCCATGTGCTCTCCAAATTCCCTGCGAGCCTCCTCGAGGCACTCAGCCCGCCTCAATGCCTGATGCATGGAGATCTCCGCCCTGGCCATGGCGAGCCGCTCCTCTTCCGCCCGCTGCCGCTCCGCACCTATCCGCTGGCCAAACTCCTCCCACACGGAACACACCGCCATGCCAGGGTTGCCCTGCCCTCCGGCCGATGCCTGCCCCTCCGATCTTGATGGCCCTGAGCCATGATGCCTCCCACGTCGAGCCCGCTGCTGCCTGCGACGCCACTGCCTCTGCCAGCACGACGGCATCCAGGCTGATGGTAACCACCGACGCCGTCGTGCACGTGCCCTGCCCGATGATGCCGGCACATCTTCCATCTGCTGGGGTCCACTTGCTGTGTCGTCCACCCCTGCTGGACCTCCGACTCCCAACTGCGGCAGGGATGGGATCCCCACCGAGCTGGCTGCATTGGTCGGGGCAGGTCCACAGGGGGCCATGGTGGCATCTGGGCCGGAAGACGGCAAGGAGAACGACTGGTGGATAGCCTGCACAGAGGAGGAGAGGGCCGTCAGATTGGCCAACACATGCAGGAACCCCCCGAACATGGCCGATCCCAATTGGGCCACGTCGGCACGGTGCACTTCGTGATGACGTGCGTGCTCCTCCCGGGAAGCACGCACGGCATCACGAATCACAGCCGTGCGCATCGCGACCCCAATCAGGACCTGCTCCACGCGGCCAGGGGTTCCCACGGCCGCAGGTGGAGGGGAGTCAGTTGACATGGACATCCCCTCTACCTGCGGACGGGCCTGGGACGGGGCATCCCTGCTGGTGCATGGTGGTGCACTCACAGGGTCAGGGACAGCGACATGCACAGGCCCCTCCACGGTGACCTGTGCTGCCTCCTGCCCCTGGCCCTGGACTGCACCACTTGCACCAGCAGGGATGCTCCCACCAGGGCCCATGTGTGCACCAGTGTCGGCCTCCTCCTCCTCTGTGCAAACCACCAACCTGGATGGCTCCTCACCGTCTCCCGCCGTAGCAGGCCCCTGTGGGGGCTCACCCACCCCTTCCGCTGCAGCCGTGGGGGCATCCCCGCCGCCTTGCTCCACAGCGCCGTCTCCGCCCTCTTCTTCACTAGCCGCTGCGTAGAGGGAGACAAAGAACACAAGCATCAGGCTACTGTACAATGGTCCCCTAGACAGGAAGCAATAGCAGATGAGCACCCCTGTCAAAGTACACTTCCATCATGTCCCTCCACAACACATGGGTCAGTCCAGGCAAAACACACACAGTAACAGGCATGGTGCATGCCATGCACATTTCCATGCATGTCCAATTGACTCTTGAAACATTCAATGAAATGTAACTCACATGCATCATGGCTCATGCATATCACATGCACACACTACACCTCAGTCACATCCATCTGGCCACAATCACACCAAACACAGGCAAAACAAGGGTAAGGTGGGTGCGTCACTGAATCTGTGCATTGTCACACACATGAGTCATGCATCCATGGCATGCACAAGTCACAGACATGCAGGTCAGGCACACAGACATGGCTACCATATATGTACCTGGCATCAGCACCCATCCTCACCCCCATCCATGTCCAGGTACAGAGACTGGCATGCTCTCATGTCCCAAATCTGCATAGTGCTCCCCATGCCGCATTTCTACACATGCAACAACCATGTGGGTCACACATCACTGGTCGCACATGCATTACCATGATGTCCCAGCACACATACATGCATACATGGCACATGGCACACATACAGGCAAGTATCATAGAACCAGCACACCGCAACATGCCCTGTCTCACACAGTGATGCTTGGACACTTACCGCTCAACTCCAGACGGGTCTCCCTCTCAAGGATCTGGGCGTGGAGCGCTGGGCGTACGCGTTCCAGGACCCTCTTCTGGATGGAACTCATGTGGCCCCGGCCCCCCTCCACGAGGCGCCGGGCCTTCACAAGGGTCCTGGACCTCAAGTCCTCCCAGCGCTTCTTGATCTTCAAGACGTTGCGGGTTGCCACCCCCTCCGCGTTGATGGCAACCACACAGTCGGCCCAGATCCTCTCCCGTCCTTCCTTGCTGGCGCGGGACGATCCAAAGAGGGCATCATACTGCCCCAGGACATGCTCCACCAGGACACCAACTTCGGTGGCAGTGAAGCTGGTGCCCCTCTGCCCCTCTGGCCTGGGGTTGCCACTGGTGCCAGATGTAGAAGTGCCCGACATGGCAACCCCAGAGGCAGGTGTGGGTGGGCAACTGGGTCCTGGGGCTGGGCTGTGGAGCGATGTAATCCCAGTTGGGAGTCTTCAGTTCCAGCAGGGGTGGACACAGCAACTGGACCCCTGCAGATGGCTGATGTGCAGGCACCAAATGGCAGGGCACGGTGGCAGCAGGCAGGCAGGCAGGCAGGCAGCAGCAGATAGCACGTGGGAGGCTGCTCAGGGCACTTGGGGGGCAGTAACTCGGCCTTCGGGGCAGGAGCGTGGTGTTCCGTGTGTTTTCGGGTGGCCAGCTTGATACGGAGTGATTTGGCACGTGAAATTCCTGCACGTCAGCGTGAAATCCGAGGAAAGGCCCTTAGCGCGTAAGTGCGTCAGCACGCATACGCGATTCTATTGGACCAGAGTCCCTCATCGCGTAAGCGCGTCTGACGTGATCCGCACGGGCGTTCCCCACTCAGCACGTGAAGACGGAGCACACGTGGAAATCCTGCACGTCAGAGTGTCATCGCGTGTAATTGGCCAAAAGTGCGCGTACACGCCATTGGCCTATGTACGTGTATTTCATCGCGTGTAATTGCCCAAAAGTGCGCGTACACGCCATTGGCCTATGTACGTGTATTTCATCGCGTGTAATTGCCCAAAAGTGCGCTTACACGCCATTGGCCTATGTACGTGTATTTCAGGGGCACGCGGCCACTTACACAGGCAAGTACGTCAGCGCACCTGTATGCCTGCAGCGTGGGAATTTCCACACGCGATTGGAGTGGGAACCCGATTCCAGGGGTGCGAGGCTCACACGCTGCCTACTACACGCGCAAGGCATTAATTTGCGCACTTTTCAATAAACAAGCCAGATGCCAGGATGAACATACCGTTCCTAGCAGCAGTGGCAGTGGGCTACCAAAGGAGGATGAGGAGGAGAGTCAGGGCCAGAATATTCACACCCAGAACCAGCCTATTCGGGATGCCTGATGACCAGGTGTATGGGAGGTACAGGTTTCCAGCACACATCATACTGGACCTGGTCAGTGAGTGGGAGGATGACCTCACATCACCCACCCTGTGCTCCCAAGCACTCAGCCCCCTGCAGAAGGTCCTGAATGTACTGCACTTCTTGGCCACTGGATCCTTTCAGCGGACAAGTGCCATAGTGGGTGGTGTGTCACAGGCCACGCAGTCACGCTGCCTACACCAGGTCTTGAACATCATCACTGCACGGCCTTCAGTCCGCAGGCACATATATCTCCCCAGGACTCATGCAGAAAGGCGGACGTGCATCCAGGAATTCCATGGTGTGGCTCAATTCCCCAAAGTGCTTGGTGCAATTGACTGCACACATGTGGCTCTACGTCCACCCAGGGCAACAGAGCACATCTATAGAAACCGCAAGCACTGGCATTCCATCAACGTCCAAGTTGTATGCAATGCCAAGGGAATCATCACATCAGTATATGCCAACTATCCAGGGTCCACCCACGACAGCTTCATCTACAGAATGTCTACCCTATGCCGGGACCTAGAGGCTGGCCAGCATGGAGATACATGGCTGCTTGGTGAGCATGAATGCCACTCCACATGCATGCATGTCAGATACTGGGTCATGACACAACACCACTAATGATACCCATCACCACCTTCGCAGGGGACAGTGCCTACCCTATCAGCCCCCACATGATGACCCCAATCCGGAACCCCACCACGCCACCCCAGGTAAGGTACAACACAGCCCACATTGCTACACGGGGCATCGTGGAGCGCACATTCGGAGTGCTCAAGTCACGCTTTCGCTCCCTTGACCGTTCTGGCGGGCAGCTGTTATATGCTCCCCGAATAGTGTGCAGGATCATAGTGGCAGCATGTGTCCTGCACAACGTTGCAACACGCCGGGGCCTGCCCGTGGACATGGTGGTGCCCCCACATCCACAACCACATGCACGCCCGCTGCGCATGGGAGGGGAAAGGGCACGGGGGGAGGCAGCCCGTACGCAACTGGTGGCCAACTTCTTCACCTAGGAATCACAGTGCTGGCTAGTGCACACTGCTCTGGCACATACCATCTGACAATCAATGATGACTCTACCTGACAATGTCTGAAAATTACTTGACAATGAACTGTCAGATACACATCAGCCTGAGATTGTTAACATGGAAGTGTCAATATGTGTGCACCCCTAGCTACACATACACCAGCTATACATCACAACGCAAAGACACAACTCCATCAATCTAAAATGCATTGCCACAGGCGATTCACTACATGACAACATTGCCATGTCACCCACTCCCTTCACAGTCCCGCCACTGAGGACACCATGTCATGGTATGTGACAGCAAACAAACTGGCCATCACAACATGACACCAGTGTCACAAATAGCAGTGCCCCAAATGGAACATAGCCGCACTTGAGCAGCTAACCGCCCTGGAGCCACTACTACACACCTGTGTAAGAGTAATTTCTATCAAATTACACACCAACCCACCCTGAAGCCCACCCAAACAAGACACATTGCATGTAATCAATGGTAGTCTCATTACCTGATTCAGCTGGTATGTCCTCACCGTCCAGATGTACAGTGATGGCGCCATGCAAAAGTGTCAGTGCACATCTACCGACATGTAGTGTGACTCCAGAGAGTATGCCCTTGTGAAGATCTGTGTGAAATACCTGCAAAACATGAGCAACATATGTAAGTAGAGGCACATATCATACCATCATGCATAGTTAGGTGCAACAACAATGAACACTATGAATGTCTACACAGTATTGACTATGGACTGGCCAACAGCTCATGGGAGTCCAATGTCACCGTGTAATTTGCTGTCACTTGGGCACACCCTTTGCAAGCCCATGGAAACGGAAGCAGGAGGGGTGTGGATGTCTGCTACCCAAGCATCGAAACCAAACTCAGGACAAGCCTGCATGTGCCCAGCCACAATACAGTGTATGCCCAGGTACCCACACAAGGCAACACTCTTGCAAAATAAAAATGAAAAAGAGAAAAAATGGCCATGAAAGGGCCGGCGGGGGGGGGGGGGGGCCACCTATGAGGTCCGAGGACAGGATGCACGCCACAATCCACCTGTGTGGATCATGGGAAAGGAAAACACCCCATAGGCTCGTGGCCCACACGGCTACTCTGTTGTGGGAGATGAGTCGCTATGGCTCTGCCCAGACCCTGCAGCTGACTCTGGAGGTGGGGGAGCTGTCTCAGAAGATGGTGTGACAATGGGAGGCAGCCCACGCAAAGCACGAGTTTGCTCCTCCATGGCTGCAAGCAGGCGGGTCTGGTAGTTCTGGTTCTGGGTTATAATCATGCGGAGGTCCCCATGCAGTAACTCCCGGGATGACCTGACCTCCGCACGAGTTGCCTGCATCTCGGCCGAGAGCGTCCGTGTCAGACGCTCCAGCTGCTCCTCTGTCCTTCTATGGGATGAAGCCTCAAGCTCTAACAGGGTCGACCTGAGGTGACGGAGTTCTTCCCTCAGGGCTTCCCTGTGGCGCTGGGACTCCATGGAAAGTGATTCCCGCAGAGTCGCCAGTGCCGCCCGCCTGTCCATGTTGGACGCCAACATATCCTCCCTGTGTGCCTGGCAGATGGACTCTGTAGCCTGCTCCAGTCGCTCCATCAGCCTTTCTGGGGGGACAATGGAAGTGGCCACCCTATCCATGGCCTGTGCAATCATCTCGGATGATGCTGCCTGTTGGGTGGCCATACCGTAGATGGATTGCTCCCATACGGTATTGCCAGGTGGCATACGGCCACCACGTTGACGGGCACCACACCTGCCTGGGGCAAGGCGGACTGCGCCTTGCTGTGCCGGCAAGGCCTCAGGCTGCAGGACTGCATTCCCTCTCTGATCTGCAGCCCCAGGAACAGGATCAGAGATTGGGTGGTGTGGCCCTGCATCCGTAACCACCGGAGGCTGATCTGCCGACACTGACATCCCCATTGAGGCCAATGGCCTGGCTGCAGGTGGGTCGGACAGAGGAGATTCTCTCCCAAGAACACTCACCTGCGACTGCACATAGGTGTCATCCTCCGAGTCTACACCTGAATACTGCTCGGGGGAGGAACCCCCAGAGACACCCCTCGACAGCACGGCCTGCAGCACTTGTGGGTTTTCACCCACAAACACACCACGTCCCTCACTTGTGGTAGGTCGGCCCGGGTTGCCCTCCTGGGACGGCTCCACCACCACATCCCCAGCATCAACAAGTGCTTCGTCCCCTGCAAAGACATGAAAGAGAAAAATGGAAACAGGCATTAGCACCATGGCATGCAACAAGGGCTGATGAACAACATAGGCAGTAGTCCTACGACACATGTCCTACATGACTGGGAGTCCTCCTATGCATTCACCATCACTGGGTCTGTAGGGGAGGCTCAGGGCATACTATGTACTGATTGGAGAGCAACGCCTGCTCACCTTGATGCCTAGCACTGCCATCACACATTGGGCGGTGATTGCCATGTCAAAGGCACATGCCATCACACACATGGCATGTGACATAGCCACCAAGTGAAGAGGGAGAGGAGGGCTACTTTTTTGGATTTCAACCACTCTGGTCCTGACATTGCATCGTCACATCAATTAGTATACATGTTGTACATGGATCTGCTAGTCCAAATTGGCAACGATGCACAGTGCCTTGTCTACATCAACATAATGCAGTAAACATTGTGATTCCACCTCCCCAACACCTGTAACGGAATAATTTTGCATTCGTGAAGCACCGGTCAAGTAATGTTTGTAGGTGCAGCGGAGCACTGAGGGGTGGTGGGGCAGAAGGGGATGCCAGTCAACAATACTACTGGTGCTGGTGTCATTCATGTCACGCAAGTGCAGGGGTGGGTGGCACAATGAAGTGCAAGGGGGAGTGGCGGCTGGAAGTGCTGTACAAGGTAAATAGGACTTGACGTCAAGGGCAGATGGTGTTAGGCGCAGACAAGTGCTGGGGGGGTGGCCTATAGGGGTACAGAGACAATCATGCTGTGCTGTGGGCTCGGAGGGGACAGGGGAGGTACACACTGCTTCTGGCTCGGCAAGGTCCTTTCAGATTTCTATGTGTCCTGCAGAGTTGTCACATGCCGCAGATATGTGCCCTTGGATTGGGGATCTCATCTTGGTGAGAAGGGTGAGGCGCTATTGCCTTTGGAGCATGTGGCAGGCCAGTTTGCCAGAGGATGGCCATGATGCAGGACATTCCCTCTCTGCCACCCGGCACCTGTGGTTTGGGTTCCCAAGATCCGAGTCATGCCAGGACTCTGCATTGGCATGGGGCTTCAGACAGGTGGTCATGACCGTGGCTAAGACATCCAGTGTACCTGACATGGAGTGGAGCATGGAGTGGGCCCTGTCAGGATGGGAGTGAGCCTAAGGGGGAGCTGGATGGGGGGGACATTTTGGCAGCATGAGCCTCGACTGACACACACTTCATGGGTCGGAATACCAAGAAGGTGTGTGACAGTGGTGAGGGTGGCTTTGCCTGTGGGGTGTTGAGGGTGAGCTGGGAGGAGAGGAGAATGTGATCACTCCAGGAGAGAGGAGTGCAGAGATGGACGGAGAGGGGAAAGTCAGATGAGATCAGAGCATCAAGAGTGTGCCCTGCAGAATGAGTAGGGACAGACGGGAGTCTAGAGGGTGAGAGGGAGTTGCTGAGGTCACAGAAAGGTCACGTGGGGGCGTCAACAGGCATGCAGGTGGATGCGTACCGCACCAAGGATGAGGAATTCTGTGTCTGGGGACATGAGTGAGGAGGAGAGGTGAGGACACTCAGAAAGGAAGTAGTACATTTGACCAGTTTTCCCAGACACAGTACGCACTGTTTGAGAATGTCAAGGTGTGGTGGACAGAAACCTCACACAAGCCATTCCAGAGTGGAGTAGGTCTAAGTAGGTGTGACAGTGGCAGGAATACCCTCAGGGAAGCCAAGGGCACACCCCCCCTGCACAGTAGTGGCGGGCCAAGGAGAGGGTCAAGGATGCAGACAGAGCTGGCCGTCAGACATGTTTCCATGAGACCAAGGATGTCAAGGTGCATAACCTCATGTAAGTGACAGTTATCGGAGGAATGCCTGATGCAGCCGCAGTGAAAGGAGTGTAATTGTGGAGGAGGTTGACAGCCTTGGAGGACTTACGGGGAGTGCTAGAGATCAGAGGTGCCGCATGTGTAGGAGTTGGAGTGGGAGGCGGAGAAGGTTCATGGGAGGGTGCAGGGAGGCAGTGCAGGATTGATGAGGAGAGAGGAGGGGGGACAGCAGGAGAGGTAAGGAAGTTGATGAGATGTGGGTAGCATTTCTCAAGGAGATTGAGGTTGGCCTAAGGGCCTTGGACTGAGACGCTCCCATTACCATGCACATCAATAGTGGTATCTGAGGATTGGAAGGAGGCCAGGAGTACACCCCAACGGGTCCCACCTATGATGGTGGAAGAGGAGCAAGGAGAGAGGACAGGGACCATGTGAAGGGTCTATGGGACAGGCAAAGGCATGTATGAGCAGATGTCAGTGAGAGTTAGCTTAGAGTAGGCTCAGATGCACTGGTCAGCAATAGGGTGGGTCGCATTGGAGGGCAGGCTGCCCTCATTTGACTTTTGGCAAGCAGGTGTCGTGCGTAGGGCACGATGGTCTGAACTGTAGAAGTCATGGAAGATAGACCATGAAGAGCAGCATGGAGTGTGAGGGAATGGGGCTCGAAACCAGACGGTACCAAAGGACCCAGGAAGGAGGTGGATGTCAAGGCTACATCCACAGTATGACTGCATGTTGGTAGGCATTTATATACAGAGGACGCATTAGCATGTGGTATCATTGCATGTCAGGCATGTGAAGATGAAACTTGAATGGCTGGGGGAAAGGAGAGGAATGGTATGTAAGACATCAGATGAATAGACAGGGGAGTATGAGCAACAATGTAGTGACAAAATTACTAATCAAGGGCAACTTCCATGGTGTTGGCCCATATGTGCACTGTTGCCAGTAGGGATAGTGCTGTGGCCAGATGGTGTTGCACTGAACATACTGGATGAGGCACATGGGTGCCACTATCAACTCTGCCACACACCCCCTTGACAGGCACCCAACATGAATGCTTCACACACACACCATGCACATGGATAATACACACATGCATGTGCACTCACCGGATGATGCCTCGTAATCAGGGAGGTCTCCCACACCTTGGAGTTGTCCCTCGGTGACGTAGGATCCAGCTACGGACTCGTGTGGTGTGAGTTCTATTTCCTGTGCTGGGGACCCACCTCCAGTCACCAAGGTTGCGGCATGACTTGAGGCCAGCTTATCCTTTGCCCTGCGCTTAAGGTCATTCCAGCGCTTCTGGCAATCACTAGCTGTGCGCCTCACTACTCCAAGGGCACTTATTCTGTCAGCAATGGTCTGCCAGTGTGCCTGGCGTCTGGCATGTGTGGTCTTGGACCCTGCAACGATGACCATTTCCCTATCATGATCTGACACATACTGAACAAGTGCATTAAGTTCGGCGTCTGTGAAGCTTGGCTTCCTTGATGGGCCGGACTGTGCAGCCGTGTCTGGGGCATCAGCCTGTGCCGGACGTGCACTCTTCCTCTTGCGCTTGGAAGGGGGTGGGGATCCAGAGTGTCCTACGCCGCTGTGGACACTAGGGGCAGGAGCCGTGGTGGACTCTGTACTGGGTGTGTGTGATTGCCCACTCAGCATGGGAGTAGGTGCAGGCATTGGGGGTAGTGGGATGGGGTCAGGCCTGATCTGAGGTGCATGAACTAGGACCGACACAGTCTTGGCAGGGTGTATGAGAGGTGGGGTGGATTGAGCCACACCCTGGCTACGGGGGCCAGCAGATGACCTATCTGGCATAGATGCGCGTGCCCTGATGACACCAATGTGCACCGGTGCACGTGCAGTGGACCTGCTGACCTGGATGTCAGCGATGGAATCACCCTCGGACAGGTCTGGTGCCACAATGGCCTGGTCCGACATGGGCTGATCAGGGTTGGTATCAGCCACATGACTCTCAACTGGGGGGGGGGGGGGGCATGGGTGTCCCTGACTGTTCCTCCAGACTGGGGGGAACAGGGGCGCCCTGCAAGTCACAACCACGTCCCCTGTTGGATCCTCCACGGCCACCACGTGTGGCTCGGCCACCTTTGCCACCCTTACGGCTTGCACGCCTCCCAACCATGGCACTGATGGTATTGTGCGTATGGGAGTGGGTGTGCACAATTGTCCTGGGCAATTGGGTGTCAAAGGGGTTGGGTACCAGATGGTATTCGTACCCTAGTGCAGTGGCAAGGCTATATGACACCCCTGGGGAAAGATGACGGGTCACGCAACGCACAGGCACCCCAAAAAAGTTAAGGAACGTGCACAATACCCCTCCTAGACCACGTGTGCTGATGGAAAACCCTGCACTACGCTGTGGCATCCAGTAACACAATGAACGTATGCGTGTCACACGCGGCCTAGATTGACCTCTGAAGGGGTAGGCTACACACGGGGCAAGCACAGATGTTAGATACGTGCGTGACTCACCGTCTGCCAGGTAAAAGAGCGTGAAAAAATAGCACTTTTGTTTGGCAACACCCCCGCCAAAAGAAGAGGTGTACGCTGTCTGAGGAGACAGGACAACTGTAGAAGGGGACACTGTTTGAGGGAACAGGCCCAGGAAAACCAGTACAAGAGGAAAAAGAGAAAAGAGCTGTCAGAGGTAACAGGGAGTACGAACTGGAAACGCCGTGAAGTAAATCGCGTGTGAAACGACAAGAAGTACCGAATTCACCCACTCGCTCTCCACGAAAAGCACGTACAAGGAAATTGTGTTCAACACTACCTTTTATACAGGCCCACACGTACATCGTCACTTACGGCGTGTACGTGCTTGGCCCATTTTCACCAATCACACGCTTTGGCACTCCTGCGTGTAGCTCTCTTTTCACCAATCACACGCTTTGTCACTCCTGCATGTGGATCCTTTTTCACCAATCACGCGCTTCGACACTCCTGCGTGTAGCTCACTTTTCACCAATCACACGCTTTGTCACTCCTGCATGTGGATCCTTTTTCACCAATCACGCGCTTCGACACTCCTGCGTGTCGCTCACTTTTCACCAATCACACGCTTTGTCACTCCTGCATGTGGATCCTTTTTCACCAATCACGCGCTTCGACACTCCTGCGTGTCGCTCACTTTTCACCAATCACACGCTTTGACACTGCACGTGCAGGTAACTATTGACGCACATATGCTGGTGACGGGTTTTCGCGCGATGAGTGTGGGGTTTTCAGGTGCAAATTCACTCCCTATCAGGCTGTCCACGCGTTCTAACACGAAAGACCACGCTCCTGGCCAGGAGGCCAAATTTAAGTCCCCAAGAACCCTGAGCACGCTCCCACCTGCCATCGGCTGCTGCCTGACTGCCTGCTGGCCACGTGCCCCACAGTGCTGGTGGGTGGGGGTGGTGGGAGACATGGGTGGGGGCCTGGTGGAGGGTGCCCCTGGTGGATGGGGGTTGGGGGTGGTGGGAGACATGGATGGGGGCCTGATGGCAGGTGCCCCTGCACTGCTGGGGGGTGGGGGTGGTGGGAGACATGGGTGGGGGCCTGGTGGAGGGTGCCCCTGGTGGATGGGGGTTGGGGGTGGTGGGAGACATGGATGGGGGCCTGATGGCAGGTGCCCCTGCACTGCTGGGGGGTGGGGGTGGTGGGAGACATGGGTGGGGGCCTGGTGGAGGGTGCCCCTGGTGGATGGGGGTGCAGGGGGACATGATCAGGTGTGCAGGGTAGTCCACTGTTTTGTGGGCTGCCTGCAGGGGCCGGGGAGGGTGTACAGGGTACACCTGTGGGGGCCCACCCAGCCTATTCGCATGTGATAATTCCCACGCACCCCTGTGATACACGTACCCTGGCCAATCGCGTGTTGAACTTCCCGCTACCCCTGTAATACACGCACCCTGCCTGTTCGCGTGTGATGATTCCCGCGTACCCCTGTAATACACGTTCCCTGGCCCATCGCGTGTTGAACTTCCCGCTACCCCTGTAATACACGCACCCTGGCTGTTCGCGTGTTCTACTTCACGCGTCCCCCTGTAATACACGTTCCCTGGCCCATCGCGTGTTGAACTTCCCGCTACCCCTGTAATACACGCACCCTGGCTGTTCGCGTGTGATAATTCCCGCGTACCCCTGTGATGCACGTTCCCTGGCCTATCGCGTGTTCTACTTCACGCGTCCCCCTGTAATACACGTTCCCTGGCCCATCGCGTGTTGAACTTCCCGCTACCCCTGTAATACACGCACCCTGGCTGTTCGCGTGTGATAATTCCCGCGTACCCCTGTAATACACGTTCCCTGGCCCATCGCGTGTTGAACTTCCCGCTACCCCTGTAATACACGCACCCTGGCTGTTCGCGTGTGATGATTCCCGCGTACCCCTGTGATTCACGTTCCCTGCCTAGTCGCGTGTAGTACTTCCCGCGTACTCCTGATTTGGAGATTGCCCGCTTTGCTTTCCTTGTTTGCCTGCCCTGTGAAGTGGTCCGGGGTTAGCGCAGCCCTTAGCGATGATTTAGCGCTTTTGATGGCTTTTCCGTGCGCGAGGGCGTTCTTGGGGGCGTTACTGGCGCTGCTGCAGGCTCGCTGCGATTCTCTGCGCCACGGCTGTTTTGGGAGCTTGAAATCCATGAATACGCTGTGCGCGGAAATCTGTTTTAGCGCACGTGCCTGGCGCAGACTATCGCAGGCGCACGCTGTGCGCCAGCCGCGTGCGCTACTTGTGCGCTGGATTCTATGAATTACCCTGTTAATGTCAACATTAGTACCTTGGAACATTACAAGATCGTGAGCATTAGCACTCCTTGATAAGGTTTAGATTGAAACCAACTGCAACTGTTTTCTATTTTCAAAAGCAATTTCACACATGCAGTGCTTGGTATGTTTAATTTCCCTGCACACTTGAAAATGCTAGCAGTTTTGAAAGCACAACAGACGTTTGATAATATTTTGGATTGCTAGAACTCTTCTTCCTAGTTCACCCCAAAGCAATACAAAATATCTCTTCTATCAGGATCACTTTCTGACTTTTAGGAGAGAGCGTGCATTTTTCAATTAGGAACAACACTTTTTGTTTCATTTAGCAAAGCATTTCTCTACCCAGCACATACTTCTGTTGGATTTTCTCTTAAAAATGCCATGCTACAATATGAAAATGTGTTCAAACTGGCTACACTAAAATGCCAGTCTAGCCACGTAACAACAGGTAATAACAGATAATTATTCAGACATTCAGTTACATTGAACACCCCTCTTCTTAAAAGGCCAGCTCTGAGTAATGGTGACAGTTAGGAATTTCATTTCTAGACAAGGACATCCCTTCCCTTTAGGGAATTCTGCAGTTGACAAGGAAAATGGGTGGCCCCGATTACATTAACAGACTATAGTTTGTATTCATATTGGGAGTGAGTTTTGTTTATTTCAAATGTTAACAAAATCACCATGTGTTAAATATGCTATAGGGGAATTGATTGATTGATTGATAATTTATTTCTATCGCGCTCGTACACAAGTGTTTCAGAGCGTGACAAGAAAAGGGAGAGGAACAGGGGAGAACAAAACAGCGATCTTACTAGGCCCAGTGACATTGAGAACGCGCAAGTGCATGGGGGAGGGGAAAAGTGCATGAAAGTGGGGAGAGGTGGAAAGTGCGAAGCAGAAGAGAAACAGATAAATAACAATAAATAAATAATAAAGGCAACAAACAGTGGTAATGCAGCCAGCAATTTGCAAGTGCTAGGTTTAAGGCAGCAGACAGGGTAGGTCTGATAAGTGCAGGTAGAAAAAGGGGGGGCTGTATGGGTACAGATACAGACCCCAGTGCAAGGGGTGGCCCGGAGGCAGTGCGGGAGGGTGGCAGGATGAGCAGGTACCTGGGCCCAAAAGACAGAGGGTGGCCAGGTGCTCGGTGCCAAGAATGAACAGATCAGCAGGGGAGAGGGGGAGCGAAGGCAGAAGAAAAGAGGAAGGTCTTGAGGTGCTTCTGGAACCGGAGATGATTCTCCTCAAGTTGTGGGAGGGTGGCAGGATGGCAGGATCAATGAGTTATTATTTATCAAACCATACTAAATGTCTACTTCCATACCCCCCTCTCATTAACCAAGAGGAAGGTATTAAATCAAACAAATCCGCAGACTTGGTTCTGTTGGACAAACTACTTACATTTGATTTCTTGGTTTGGCGCTCAGGAAAGAAATCGGTGTTTCTGGACCCTTCTTGGGGAAGCACAGGGATCTGGTCAGGAAACTTCAGTCATGGATAACCAGCAGCATTCATCCCTCTTTTCTGCTCTCCTTGCAAATATCCAAGCCTCTTTAGACTTTCCCACTTGCTGTCTCCCAAGTCTGCAGCCTTTTTGCAATAGTTGCACTCAGATTATTTTTAGGCAGCTCTCCCACAAGGTTAAATTCTGCAATCCCCTTTCAGCATTCACCCAGATCATTTTAGGCATTTCTCCCCTCTCTGACTTGAGCATCCACTTTTTAACCTCAAAGCCACACCTCTGAAATATATTAAAATTAGAAGGTGCTACCCTATTAGGCCTGAATTTTAATTGGATCATTATGGTCCTAACCACCCCCAAGGCCCAGCCCCTCTCTGTGGATAGGCCCCTGGAGTTATGTAGTTGAAATGATGGGAGGGGTGAAGCCACCCACTGGAGCTTTCCTTTTACAATTTACAACTGTTCACCTACAAAAGTCACTACAAGGCAACTTTATTCATTTTACAAATAAACCTAACAACATATATATTTTTTGGTTCCACTAATCATGTCGCTCGTAATGAACTAACTCCTGTCTCGGCAGGAGATTGCAAGTGTGAACAGCAATTATTTGCAGTTTATACAAAAATGATAATGTTATGAATGTGGAATTTCCTACCCAGATATCTTATTTATCAAGTTATCACATCCCTGAATCTCTGCTTTTTGCCATTTTCTGGGGGGTTAAAAACTCCTTTTAGGTCGTAACTCTTCTCCCCAAGGTCAAATTATGATGGCCGTTGTGGCTGCAGAACAGCTTTGGGATAAGCTTTAAAATGATAGTTGAGTTATGTTTCTGCAATTCCTGAGAAAACCAACAAAATATGATATTTACTACAACTCTATGGAAAAATAATGTCCCCATTACATCTCTTCAAGCCTTAATTAGTGATCTGGTCACCGGCTCCCTTTGCTAGTGTTCCTGCCATAAAACCCATTAGCATTTTTATAAGGTCAAAGATCAGGCCATGGTTCTGCTTTTCTTGATGAGCATAGCAGATGCCCCACCTCCATGCTCAGGGAACGTTCCCCCAGAAACAAGCCTGTGATCGGTATGTCTGAGCCGAAGACAAATCAAATTTAAATACATATGTTTTTAAGAGCTCAACCCATTTAATGGCAGTCTTTCTGGTGACCCAGCACAACAATAAATTGCTGTCAGGCATGAATACCGCCCTTCTCTCTGGCCCTGACTCTTCAAAGCAATTGTCTTTCAGATGGGGAGCCTGAGCAGAGCATGTGATGGGGAAGTTTACTGTTTTTTAACTTTCGGGGGAAGAGTCTTTACACTCACACAAGCCTTATGTGCTCAGAATAAAATAAATTCTTGCTTTCCATCTGCCACATTTACTCTTCATGTGAGGCCATTTAATATCTTGCATCATGCAGTCACTTGTTCATTTTCTCATCATGATATGTTCCTTTTTGCAAGGGAAATTTTAACTCTGTGTGCTTATTATTTCCACTGCAAAATGCACTCACGTCCATGATTGGTGTGTCTGTGTTTGCAAATACCATGCTTTCCATGTAGAATAAGCCTTTCATTTTTCTTGGCTTTATCAATCACATGCAAGGCCCAATCAGTAAGTAGATTTCTCTTTATTTGAAACAGCATTATGATATGTTGCAAATGCAAAGTAAATACTGCCTTTTCAATTTGGCATTCATCTCAGCATGAACTGCAATGTTTTGGCCCAATGTGGCTAACGGCAGTTTCCTTCTTTTGGGGCCAAATATATTCCACACAGTGTCCAGTGACATGCAGCACTTTAGCCATGGATCCTCCTGCTCCACAGAAAGCAAGCAGCGTCCAATGACATGAAGCACTTTAGCCATGGATTCTTCGGCTCCACAAAAAGCAAGCAGTGTCCAATGACATGCAACAATTTACCAATGGATCCTCCTGCACTGCAGAAAGCAAGCAGCATCCAATGACGCAGAACACTTTACCAATGTATCCTCTTGCCCCACAGAAAGCAAGCAGCATCCAATGACATGCAGCGCTCTACCAATGGATCCTCCTTCTCCACAGAAAGCAAGCAGCTTCCAATGACATGCAGCGCTCTACCAATGGATCCTCCTGCTCCACAGAAAGCAAGCAGCTTCCAATGACATGCAGCGCTCTACCAATGGATCCTCCTGCTCCACAGAAAGCAAGCAGCTTCCAATGACATGCAGCGCTCTACCAATGGATCCTCCTGCTCCACAGAAATCAAGCAGCTTCCAATGACATGCAGCGCTCTACCAATGGATCCTCCTGCTCCACAGAATTCAAGCAGCGTCCATTGACATGCAGCGCTCTACCAATGGATCTTCCTGCTCTGCAGAAATCAAGCCACATCCAATGACACAGAACACTTTACCAATGGATGCTGCTGCTCCACAGAAAGCAAGCAGCATCTAATGACATTCAGCACTTTACCAATGCATCCTCCTGCTCCACAGAAAGCAAGCAGCGTCCAATGACATGCAGCGCTCTACCAATGGATCCTCCTGCTCTGCAGAAAGCAAACGGTATCTAATGACAGAGAACACTTTACCAATGGATCCTGCTGCTCCACAGAAAGCAAGCAGCGTCCAACGACATGTGGCACTCTACCAATGGATCCTCCTGCTCCACAGAAATCAAGCAGTGTCCAATGACATGCAGTGCTCTACCAATGGATCCTCCTGCTCCACAGAAAGCAGGCAGTGTCCAATGACATGCAGCAATTTACCCATGGCTCCTCCTGCTCTACAGAAAGCAAGCAGCATCCAATGATAGGCAGCACTTTAAGAATAGGTTCTTCTGCTCCCTAGAATCCAAGAGGCACCCAACAGCAACATCTGCCAATCTTAGAACTGGCAAGTGTGTATGAGAGCATTTCTTTTACACATATTCTCAATGTAGGAGATGTGGTTTTGGGTGTTCGTCTATTGTGTCTCTAATTGCAGCCACAATGCCCAGGCATTCTGGAGCAGACTCTACCTGTGGTACATGGTGTTATCATATTCCCCCCATAATATCTCCAGTGCAGAGATAGTCTAAGCAAGTGCTTCAAGCCAAAATGTCTTATTTATGGCTGAGGTTATAACCCAAAGGACACTAAGGGTGCACTGAACAGGGTGAAGCCCTAACAGGCTAATATTGTAACACAGTAAAGGAGGGCAACACACAACTGTGTATTGTTAAAAAAGGCAGTATGGGAATACCATTTAGAACAGAACAAGAACAAAAGCACTGCACAAGTGGTGACCGAGGAGATGCAGGGTCAATTTAGGAAGACAGCAGGATAGAGGGAAATGACTCTCTGTCCCTGTCCTAGCCCTAAAGATAGGGAAAAAACTTTCCTTAGGAAGTGCTGATGTGCTGATTACAACAATGGGGACAGTAAAAGAAGTCACAGAGAAATCATTTTTGAAAAACAGTAACAACATCAAGGTTGTTAGACTCCTGCATGTCCTCGGTCACTGTAAGGCCTCTTAGAGGAATATAGGCAAAAATGTGTAAAAGTAAAGTTTACACCTTGGACTGAAATCACATGTAAAAAGGTAACAAGTCCCGGCTGTCTATTGTGGGTACATACTAATTTTACTATCCCATAGACAGCACAAGACTTCCCAGGGTAACTCTACAAATTTGAAAAGAGTTTTTTGGGAAGAGAAATGGCTCAAACCAGTGTTATTATGCTGCTGTAATGTAGATTTCTTAATACAGCAAATATTCCCTAGTGGGGATGGGCCAGCTTTCCAAAGAAGACAATTAAGAACTAACATGTAGGCCACATATCCCTGTCAGTCAGAGTGTTAGATACCAGGACAGGGCGTTAAGGCTACAAACAAAAACATAGAAAAGACATATAAAAGGTTGTTCATGATAAAATAGAAGATATTTTAATTCTCCATCATGTACCAACCACTGGCTACCGGTTTCAGTGGTATATTTTTGGTGTAACCATTTTCGTCAGGACAGTCTTCTAAAACAGGGGCGAAAGGTACTATGATAATACTAAGTTTTATTCAGAAGGTTTGCAATAAGTGACATCAAATTATAACGACAAACAAACAGGTCCAAGGACTAGCCCAGGAAACACATAATAATGGGGTACAGTAATACAATCCAGTTCCACATACACATTCACATTGCACCAACATCCCAATGATGTCACAGCTGTTATCAGCAGAAATAGGAGAAAAGAAGAATAACAAACACTCACATTTGAAACAATAAGGAAAGAAATATTGAGGAATCACAACAACCCTTCTGAATATTTTTAAAATGTTTTTCTCCCCCTTCCCTCTCCAACCCCACCACACAAGGGAACCAGCCAAACCAAAAAACCTATGGCATTCTAATGCTCTAACAGAACCATTAATGTCGCTGCCAACATCAAGTCCAACTAATTGTCAGGGGTACTATTAAAACATTGTGTTTTCATACAGAGTAATAGAATATTACGCACTGGCTTACAGGCAACTCGATAAGCAAGGGAGATCAACAGAGCACTCCTAACTGCCCTGAAAAAAGAAAACAACATGTAAGCACTATACGCGGTCTTGAGGAGGCCCTGGTAAATCCTGTAATCTAGGCAGAGCATAGTAAGTCAAAAAGGAGAGCCACCCCATTTCCATGGGCCTCATTACACGGAAGGCGGTAAGGGTTAACGGTCACCGGTAATAGTACCGGTGACCGTTAACCCTTACCGCCTTACTATGAGGTCCCTTTGCGGGTAGGTACTTTAACGCCTGCTGTTTAGCAGGCATTAAAAACCAACCTGCAAAGGGACCAGGGTGCTAATTACGGTACGGCAATTGGCGGCACCGTAATTAGCGCCTTCCCCATTCCCATAGAGCCCTATGGGGCAAAAATGGGAATGGGGAATGGCAATGGGGGAAGGGGGAATTACCGCCCCGCCAACCTTGGAATAGGGCGGTAATTCCCCTTTCCACCAAGGCGGTGCTGGTATTTTACCGGCATGGACCAAGGTGCTCCGCCTACTGTGTAATGAGGCCCCATATCTTGATGTAGCACAGATAAGGCCGCTGTGAGACTCTCCCTGTCATAAAAAGCATGCGATTTGCACAGCCATTCCCTGTGTGCGGGAGGGTGAGGCCCTTCCAAAATGTCATCATGCTGGCCCTCGCTGCTAAAAATAGATTGGCCACCATACAAGCAGTTCTGATGTAGGTCTCACCATCATCATTCAGCCCAAAAAGGAGCAGTAATGGAGCCAATGCCATCCACTGCCCTCACCCAGGCCAGCACTTCCTTCCAAAAGGTCATGCTGCTTCTTATGAGCTTTTGGCATATTTTCTTTAATGGAGAAAAAGATTGCCTTCGAGTGGGCTTGACAAAGGAAGCAAATTACTATGTTCTAATCAAATGAATATCCAAAGTGACTGAACTTCCTTTTTCGAATTGTTTGATCACGCAGTGCCATTATAAAAACAAGATCCAATTGTGTTGGAATATGTATTTGATCTCACATAAACCAAGCACATGTTTCTCACTGTTCAAAAAGGTACTTCTTCAGGGTGTGATCTATGTGACCGAGCCTTGTGCGTTAGTGAATTCTGAGTAAGACACTGTATATATTGTGTGTATCTCCGCATGCTTAATCGGTCGCTTTTTCTTTCTGAGTATATTGATGTGCGTACTATGGGCAAACATTTATCTTTGACAAATCTACGGCATTTTATTAGTGCCATGTAACAAGTAACATCTATACAGTGCAAATGTAATGCTGTTTGGCATCCAAACAGCCGCGTAGTCGTATTCTGGTGCCACACTACGTGCATCCTTACCGTAACACAGTCAGCAGACTGGAGTGCAAAAGCTGAGCTATGGTAAGTATTCTCTCATTTTGAACGGCAGAAGAATCTATACTTAGTTTAAAAAACACGTTTCGGATGGGATGGTACTTCTTTTTTTATAAAATGGCGTCCAATACGCCTGAAGGCACGTGATGCTGTACCTACCGCATAATAATCTCGCTCCACCCATATTGCTCTGGGAGGAACCCTTAAACCACATGGTGGGGCCTTCTTGATGGCTGTATAGAGCTGGACCCTCAGCACTGCTGAGTTTATAACCCATGATGTTAATCTGCTGGAATATTTTAGTCGCGAACACCCCAACTTGTTTGCCAGCCCAAAGCAATAGCCTTTACTGGTCAGTTTCTTGACTGCATGAGCAACACGCCTGGTCATCGCTCCAGCTTGACTTCTCCAGATTCAGTTCCCATGAATATGCCATCAAATAGCTACATTCATAACTGGTTTAACACTAAGGGCCTAATTCATGGAAATGTTAGCACGGGACAAGGTGACTTTGCACTGCCAAAAAAACACCCTGATTCACAGAGCTGTGCAAAGTGTATTTTTGCAGTGCCAACAAACATCCTGATTCACAGGGCGGTGCAAAGTGTATTTTTGCAGTGCCAACAAACATCCTGATTCACAGGGCGGTGCAAAGTGTATTTTTGCAGTGCCAACAAACATCCTGATTCACAGGGCGGTGCAAAGTGTATTTTTGCACTGCCAAAAACACCCTGATTCACAGGGCGGTGCAAAGTGTATTTTTGCACTGCCAACAAACACCCTGATTCACATAGCAGTGCAAAGTGTATTTCTACAGGGCAAAGTCCCTTTGCAATGCAAAATCAATCTTTACACCGCCCCTTTAGTGCGGCGCAAAGAGTACTTTTGCAATGCAAAGTGACTTTGCCCTGCAAAAATACACTTTGCACCGCTCTGTGAATCAGGTGCTTGTTGGCAGTGCAGCGTTACTTTGCCCTGTGCTAAAAGTTCCATGAATTAGACCCATAGGGCCTGTTTCACAAAAGCATTTCACAATGGCACAATCCTATTGAAAATGTTCTGCAAATCAGGCCCTAAGCATTATGGCACAGCATACTTGGCAGTATATCTGTTTATAGTATGGGCTGATTCCCAGAAGCGTGGTATAATGGCTCTATCCCATAGGAAAACGTTCTGTGAATCAGGGCCGAATATTCCACCGCATATTCTGAATTATATCAGTGGCCAAGCTGCATAGCTACCTTCCTCCTGTGAATAATTTAGCATTGCCACATTGTTGTCTTTTTGACCCCTAGATGTTCTGCCTCCGTCCTTCTTGGCTTAAGGTTTCACTTTGTCGCTTCTTAATTAAAGGTGGAAAGTGAAACTGGGAAAGCTGCTGCCTCTTGAGCGCTGACTTTCTGACCAGCAATGACCCTGATCTGCTTGCCAATTTCAGCATGTCTGAAGGGATTGATTAGGATAAGTCAATTACAGAAATTCTTAATAACTGTGCCACTTATGTTATATCCACAGTGTCATGTTATATCTTCTTTACTGCTGCTCCAAGTAGCTGAATCGCCAGGGCAAAACACACTGACCATCATGGATGCTTGTCTATTGGCTATTGCACGCTTTTGCCGATTGCAGCTTTACCGATAATGCACGATTTTTCCGATTTTTATCACTTTTCTTTTTTACCTCAAAACTATAGATAGTAAGTATGGGTATGGTACATAGAGGGGGCAGGGAGAATACGGGGGCTGCAGCTCTCCTGAATTTTAGAGGTAAAAAAGAGGTACAATCAGAGAAGAGAAATTGGGCAAAGTTGCATTTGGCAAACAAACTCACCAGGAAACACTCATAGAGCTGCATATTGTCCCTCGAGCAGGGGACCTTGATGGATCCTGTTTGGTTTGGTCTCTTCTTTCATAATGTTAAATAGGAAATAGCTTGGGAGACATGCACACCCGTTAGCATACCCAACGCACGAGGTCAGACCCCTTTTTGGTATCTACGCCCAAGGCCACAACTAGTCATCTCTGCCACTATGGGATTTGTATCCAATTTTCAATAAATGAAGCATTGGCAAAGTGTACAAGTAAACTAGGACATAACTGTGCATTTTCAGGGAGAAAAGAGAAGAAGACAGGGGCTAGTGGTTACGTTCTCTCTTGTAGAACATGGTACCTGAGGGTCTAATCACAGCTAGATCACGGTGTGGGTGTCTGTGAAAAATACTTTTCCTCCACTTGTCCAGGTGTTCTTCCCTACCTAAATTTAAAGGATTTATTGTTTGTTTGCTTACTATTTGTATAGCACTGATAAAGGCCCGTAGGCATCACCAACATAGGGAAGCCTGATGGGCCTGAATCAAAAGGAGCCCCGAGGAACAAAATCCTGCCATGGTTACAACCTCTGATCTTAAGTTTGTCTGTCGAATCAACATTGAGGGCCGGTGATCTGGGAAAGATAGAGAGTGTGTGCTTGTAGGTTGTGGTGGTAGTAATCTTCTGTGTTTCCAGAGCAGGTGTTGTGATATTGTTCATGGCTCTACCAAACTGGATCTGATAGTTGACCATGTTGAGGCTAAAAAGTAGCACACCAGAATAAAGAGGTAGAGATATAAACTTGGGATATGCTCCTTAGCCAGAGCAAAAGTCACCAAAAAGAGATTTAAGGACAGAAAAAGGAGCAACAAATTCTATCAAGTAAATCAATACACATGCATAAATGTATCTTTTTGAGTTTTGTAGAAGACTACGTATTGAAGTGCAGCAACTTCACAGGGTTCGGTTTTGCATAGAGATTATGAGAGCTTTGTTTGCGGATACTTAGAAATCAGCTGGATGCAATTTGCCACCCCCTTCTGCAATATTCCTCAGCCAATGGGCTCTCAGACTTAGGACAGTCTTAAGAGCGGTGTGTTCAAAAGTCTCTTAAAATGCAGGTGGTTGTGCTTCACCCCCAAACTAGGGTTTAGGGCATTCCTGACTCTGGACCTGCGGTTTCTACCTCAGGAAAAAGGATGGATTGATGGATATGCCCTGGTTTAAAAATGCAAAACAAACGAATATATCCTGACAACTGAAAAAAAAACTATTTTCAAGGAGATATTGATAGCTTGGCAAGTATAGGGATATTGATTGGGTTCAAATTGACGATTCACATAGGTACCACATGTGACATGTATGGCACCAAAGGAGGCACACCATGAGAACATGCTGTATTTTTTCTTTTTTTTAATTCAGTATTTCCATGTTTAAACCCTACTTGTGAAACGTTTACATTTATTAATGTGTGTGGCATTGTTTCTCTAAGTCAACAAAAATATAAAATGTGTGGTCTTCAAACTGTGGCGCTGGCCCCTTCGTGAGGCGCAAAGGATGGCCAGGGGGGGGCGCAAGGATCTTCAAAAAAGGGGAGTATGGCGCCTGATTTCAATAGAAAATATAAGAAGATATGGCATCTAGGGGGTAGGGGCGCAGCAACACAATTTTTACTGAAGGGGGCTAGACAGCAATATTGTTACTCAAGGGGGGCTTGGCATAAAAAGGTTTGAATTATAGTGTTGTATTTACTTATGGACTGGAGGGGTTCAATTGAATTAAGCAGAGCTGTCAGTGAGGGTCTTGAGTTGCCACAGTTCCTGTCCTGCAAATTCCCTTTCAAACAAGAGTGGCTTTTTAATGACTTCCAGCTGTTGCCTTCAGTATGGTCAGCTCTTGCAGAGACAGGAATCCGCAGGGTGTCTGAAAATCTCTCCACACCACCCCAGCAGGATTCCTAAAGCACACCGGCTTTAGCTGAGCCCTTCGCTGTCCATCAAGGCTACTGAAGCGCTGATGGGAAGGCCCTTCTGAAACAGGGGCAAGCGTATAGCACACTACTCATTTGCCTGCTTGGCTGTCATGCTCATTATAATTACAATTGTTCTTTTATAACGTCCTTAGTATTGGAGACCAGTTTGTAAGTACGAGACGGGGATTCGATTCTGTTTTGTTATGCAGGGGCTTGTTTCCAAGACTAGCGCGTTGCCCCTGAGCTTTCCTCCCAGCCAAATAATGAAATAAGCGAATGTCCAACCTTTTCTGTGGGACACACATCAAAATGGTCGATCAGCGCTGAAATAGTGACAGGATGACCCCAATCAATGGATCCCTTTCACAAAGACAGGGTAGACCCAAAATCTGTAAACCCCCACTCAGCAGCGCTGTTTGGGCATTTACATATGTTAATGTCACAGCCGTGGGCCCAACTACATTAGCTTCAGGCCCCACTTGTTAGACAATCCTGGCTACGCCATTGGAGGGCTTAATCACCGGCAAGAATTTGAACTTGTGATTTGCACATCATAAACAACCCTTTGCAACAAGCACGCAAGCCCCCAGGCTGTCATACCAGCTTTGGGTGCAGAGTACACTGTTTTTTTCCATGCATTCCAGATCTGCATAAGAACTATTTTGCATTTTTGAAAAGCTCTTCACACTGCATTCTTCCCACTTCCAAGCGCTGTAATGAGAGATGTCGTTATGACCTAATTTATCCATCTCTGAAGGATGAGTGACTGAGCTGACCCTGTCTGGACCTCAGTCTATGTCATGCAGGCCTGACAGAAATGACGGGGTGAAAGCGTCACACGGAGAGGTATTTCATTGGCAGTGTTTGAGTCAACCACTGGCTCGGGGATGAGGGGGAGCTTCACACAATTGAACATTTGGTGTAAGGAGGCCGCACTCTGCGTGGCGCTCAGACCCTCACATTTCACACCTGTGAGGGACGAGCTTTCAGTTGAAGCAATCATTAACAGGTAACAGCAACACAAGTAGAGTAGGGAAGACAGCCTCTACAAAAGATTCCCCCATGATGAAGCCAAACAGGTACCTGCTCTGCCCGGCTTTGAGATGCTCTGAGATGCTGACACTTCCCAATGATTAGCATCTCTTTGTGAAAACGACACAACCTCCAAATTAGGCGGCAGGATGGGTCTAACGGGCTCAAGAAAGGGGTGTTCAATATTCAACCTCCTGGTCTGAAAGGAAGGTGGGTTTAACAGGCTAGTGGGTTAATGCACCTACTTCAGCTTTTTTATGTGTAATCTGCAGGGGATGTACGTTAAAAGAAAGTAGACGAAATGCTCGAATTGCAAAATACCGAGGCCCACTCTGCCGCATTGTGCAATTTGGGCTTTTCTTTGTTTCTATTTTTTTTGTCCCCCACATTGTTTCTTCTATGCGGTGGACACCCCTGCAGCCCCCAAACCCAAAAATACCGAAGGAGGAGGGCGGGGTACACCCACGGAACTCCTGCTCACTTACCTCTGTATTTTCAGATTCAGTATTTTATACCTATGCTGAATGTGGCAAACCCGTATCTACCATCCTCTAGATATGATCCTTTGGGTCGATGCCACCTGCAGCCAACACGCCCAGTTCCTAGTGAGATGCTGTACAGGTTTTCTTGCTGCGCTGGGACATGTAATCACCCCACATAACCTTGAGAAGGTGCCCTCTTTTCGATGCCGAGCACAAGTAATTTATGAACCCTGGGCCCTAGGCTTCACTTTTCTTTTCCCAATGTTTTCAGGAGAGTAGCGAGCAGAGAGACAGCTTATGCCTCTGGGTTGATGAGGCCAGCATGCCCAAAGCACACAACTCATAGTGGGCATGCAGGCCCCGTAAGGACCTTGAGTATTGGGTGATCACTCATGGCCCCACTTGAGACTAGTTTTTTAAAACTGTCCCCTAGAACCCTGACCCCCACATTTTAGTCTGGCTCTGCCCTGCTTAATGGCAACATGATTGCAATGCTAAATCCTCTGAGACCTCTGAGAAGCAGATCCTATCAAGGAATTGACATTATTACACAATAAGCCCCGAGACAGCGGGCAATAGCGGGCTACGCTCGGGCCTGTAACTAAGGGCCCCGGAGGCATTACCGCAGGCGATATTGGCCCGCCCTCGAGGGGCTTATTGCCATTAGTTTGCTGGGGTCTGCAGGCTCAGGAAACTAGTTTTCCCGAGTTTGAAGCTCCGGAACTCTAATGGCTGACAAAATCTTTTCAAGCGGCATTTCTTTTGCCTTTGAAAAGGTTTTGTCGCAGTACGTGTTCTATGAACACTAGAACGCGTGTACTGCTTCATTAGTACGGAGCAACATGGTGCCATTTTGGGGCAACTTGCTCAGTACTAATAAATGGGAGAAAAATAAAAATAAAAAGGCCATCTTGGAAAAGGGAGAAGGGGCTACGCGTAGTCCCTTCTCCCTTTCCAAGGTCGCCTTGAAAAAAAAAAAGAAAAAGAGTGTACCCGGCGCCGAATGCACGTAAGTGCGTCCACAGGATTACACTGTGGTAAGGCTCAGAAATGAGCCAATCTACATGCAGTGTATCCGTGGATTTGCCGCACAGGGTACTTATGTTACTTAGGTGAGCTTAAAAGGCAGCTGAGTGCTATGGGTCATGCCCTTCATCACCATGCGCTCCTTGCTATGTCTAGTCTTGCAGAGCCTTAGCCACATGGTATCTGGGATTGGAGCCTCGACGACTGGCTGCTTTTTTCTGCGTAGTGCCACTGCCGGGGCCCTCTGCAGGACTTTGGCCATGTCAAGGTTGTTGATATTATGATTGTAAGCTCCTGCCATGTCCCACGCTTCCCGACTCCCCTATGCTTGATATCCCAGGCTAATCGAAAGTGACACCAACATATGAAGCCAAAAGAGGCACAACTCGCTGATTGTACTCCATCAGGGAGTCCAGTCTGTCATTCGTGTGCCTTCCATTGCCTTCTGTGACCTGACCCTAAATTGGTTTCCAGCTTTTCTTTGCATTTCCCATCAATTTACCATAGCCTGCTAATTGCTTCCCTCTGCTTTACCCCGGGATTGCCATAGGTTTGCACCTCGGTACTCTTGTTGCCTGCCAGGCGCCTGGCTCTGCTTGAAACTGGGGCTGCCACAGGTTGACCCTTTGTACTCCTGTTGCTTCCCAGTCGCCTGTCTCTGCTTGGAGCTGGGACTGCAGCAGGTTGCACCTTTGTACTGTTGTTGCCTGCCAGTCGCCTAGCTCGGCTTGAACCTCAGACTGCTGTAAGAGTAAGAAGAAGGACTCATTTGGACCCGAGCTGAAGGTACAGTCTACCTTACATCATCTGCTAGTGAAGGAAGGCCAGGAGTTCCAAGAGTGAAGCAAGATCCCTCCCCTAAACATCTCCCAGTGAACAGAGGGAGATACCAGACTCAGATGACCCATCCAGCAGCTCCAGAACCAGTACACAGTGTGCCCTGCTAGGTTCTGACAGCAAGCTTCCTAGGTGGGAAGTGCCAGATAGTCTCTAGACAAAGGACAAGGCTGTTTCCTTCTAACATCCTCTTGAGCTTTGGGGGTGTCTGCCTTGAAAGAACACGAGCCCTGCAAAGAAGCTAGAAGGAGTGCCACACAAGCATCATCCAGCATCCATCTTTTAAGGACAATGTTGAGACAGTCGAGTCCTCGAACGGCATCTGGCTGCACCGCTGAAAGTTGTCACGCTGCTGTGTCACGCTGCAGTTGCCAGAGCCATCCAAGACGCTTCAACTAGCCTTCCAGATCCACCAACCAGCACAGAGACAATGATTCTTGGCTTGAGCTGCCACGCCGGACGGCCTGCAGCCGATCATCCAGCCTCGCTTGCCGAACTTCTTGCCGCCTGGCATCCGGAGCTGTCTCCCCCCTCTAACTCTGTCTCATGGACTGCGAAGTGCCCTGGAACCGCTTCGATGCTGTCGAGCACCCAAAACTTCTTCAGCACCAGGTACATTGTGGTTCTGCCCCCCCCCCTGGTCCATAGCGACAGTTATGACCCTTTGCCCTTTTGTTCCTGAAACCAAATAATCTTGAACTATAAGACTGATTACTTTACCAACTACCATCCTGTCAGTATCCAGAGTGCATAACTTTCCTTTGTGAAACTGTCTGTCCTCTGTGTTCCTTTACAGTGGGAGTTGTACATGTAGTGTGCTAGAACTGTCTCTTGTAGTGTGAATAAAGTAAATATTTGAATACAACCTTGACTGGACAGTCCCTTTTATCATTGGGTAATAATTGTATTTTCGCTGCGTTGCAACTAACCAACGATCCATGACCTCGTGGAGATAAGCCTGCCATTCCGTCCACGTTACCAAATTTGGACAAGGAGGTCTTTTAATTCACTTGTATTCCAATCGGTTCAGATCCCTTCTGGTGTACTAGAGGTGTGGGGTTGATTGATGGTGTAGAAACCGATATTCATCCTTGGACCACTGGTGCCCCAGAAGTTGATTCGTCACACCATGTCATTTGTTTGGTTCTACTTGAACCTCGGACTGCCACAGGTTGCACCTTTGTATTCTAGTTGCCTGCGAGTCTCCTGGCTCTGCTTGAACATGGGACTGCCGCACGTTGCCCCTTTGTACTCTTGTTGCCTGCCAGTTGTCTGGCTCTTCTTGACTCTCAGAGTGCCACAGGTTGCCCCTTTGTACACTTGACCTCAGACTGTAATAGGTTGCCCCTTTGTACTCTTGTTGTCTGCCAGTCGCCTGGTTCTGCTTGAACCTCAAACTGCTCAAGGATGCCCTTTCTACTCTTTTTGCCTGCCCGTCACCTCACCTGGCTCTGCTTGAACCTCGGACAGCTCAAGGTTGCCCATCTGTATACTTGTTACATGCCTATGACCTGGCTCTGATTGAATTCCGGACTGCCATAGGTTCCCGCTGTGTACTCTTGTTGCCTGCCTGATACCTGACTCTGCCTGAATCTCAGACTGCCCCCGGTGTGGATAACTCTTGTTGCCTGCCAGTCGCTTGACTCTGTCTGAACCTCAGAGGGCCATAGGTTGCCCCTTTCTACTCTTGCTGCCTGAACTCTGCTTACTGTCTTTCAGATTCCTCTAGACAAGATTTCTTTCCTCATCCCTCTGGCTCTAGAATTCCTTCCACATCCTGGTGCTGTTGCTGTGGACGTCGTTCTCCATCATTCAGCTGTCAGAGTGATATTAGGATCCATTTCCCAGCACGTTGCCATCAGGATTGTATTTGGACTTCCTTCCTTATCATGGTGCTATCAGGGTTAATTGTGGACTTTGTTCCTCACTCTGTTGGGATTGATGTGTGATTCCTTGGTCACAAAGATGATCCTAAATTGTCACCTCACTGGCAAATCTAGACCAATCGCCAGACACCCACTTACATTTCCCATCACCTCTTTTGTGCTTGCACTGTTATTCGTGTCATCAAACATTTTCCGACCTACTCTTTTTTGTTTGTTGTCTGGCCCTCTTTCCTCCCTACCTTTGCCTCCACAGCTTGGCAAGGTACATTCTGCAGGTTTTGGCCAGGAGGCAGAGATTAAGATCCACGATAGCAACCCTCATAGGCTCTTGACATTATGTTGTACAAATATGTATTAATACATGGCAATTTACCAGGTGCAACTTGCAGGAGTGGTCAGAGAACTGAAAGTGGACCAGTACATGTTTCTGAAAGTTGCCCCATATTTCAACGGTATCCGCTAATATTGTCCCCATATATATGGTCGCCCTACATAATGTCGCCGGGAAAAAGTTTTGGGGACCTTATATATGGTGACCATATGTATAGGGTCAAGTGGAGCGGGTGTTGCGGGGGTGTCCCCAGCTCCCCTTGAAGAAAAAAAAAGTGTTTTGGGAGTTGCGGGGGGGTGTCGCCCGCATGTTCAATGTAATAATGCCCCTGAAATAAACAGCCATTTATTTGCAACTTTTTTGCCAGGCGACATTTTTGCAGGGACATTATCACATGGTATCCGGTAATATTATCCCTATACATATGGTCACCATACATAATGTCAACGTGGATGTGAATGCGTCGAGCCAGCTTAACCTCTCCCAGAAGGAAATGGGGGTCCCTCGCAGAAGGATTTGAGGGGATCCCCACACAGGGCAACGTTGAACGATGGTAGCAAATAAAATATTTCAAAGCACAGTTGTCGCTATGCAGAGATTAAAAAGGCGTTAAACTTAATACTGTGTCATGAAACATTTGTTTAGCATGAGGAATAACATCCTGGAAGCTTTATGATACATGCATGCTTCAAATGACGTATAAGATATGGAGAGATGGAACCAATGGGGGGCCGTGACTTGAAGAGGGTGGGAGGAGCAGAACACCCTACTCACACTAAAGAGACCTATGTTGCAGAGGCCGGCCGGGAAATCTCGAGACTGCCAGGTAGGCCAGTCCTCCAGCATGAGAAAGGTTTAGCAGTTCTAGGTGTTATAGACAGACACTGATACATATTATACAGTTGCTGTGTGTTGCTGACAGTGTGGTATATAACTAGTAACACTAGCTCATCTCACTGTTTCCTGCCACACTTGAATTGAGCTAACACTGCCCAACCACTGCGCAATCACCACTTTGCTCCCATTTCCACTCATGTGTGCATCATTTCTACAGTAAACTTACTAGTATTCCCCATCAGCCTGGGGAGCTCTTAGCCCTAGCCTAACGTATCCTCTTGACCTACCCTTATCGGTAACCACTTGCTATGTTGCAGTCTTACTGACCACTCTGTAACTAGGATTGCTTGCCCATGCCACACTGAACACTTTGGAACCTGGTCTGTCACGTCACATGCCTTGCTGTTGTTGCCTTTATCACACCGACCACTCTGTAACCAGGTCCTAATTATGCTGCGCTCTTGTGCATCTGTAACTGTAACAACTTTTCTATGCTTAAGCGCCCAGATACCTCAGAGTTAGGTGCGCTCTACAAATAATAAACTAAACTATATTTGCACACTCGAAGGGAAACCTTTACAATGTCTTGTTGCAAAGGAGCTAGCTCTTCAGTCTGGAAGAAGATTGTCGTTAACCCTTTCGTATACTGGGGGCTGCACTGAATTCTTGGAATGGGGAGGCCGGTGGGTGGAAGGTGCTGCCTAACCAGCAGTTGTGATGCTGAAGTCGGGTACCCAGTGTGGGGCGTCATCTCCTCTGTGGGGTTGCCATACGCACTCATCAGTAAGTCAGGACAAACTAGCTACAGGGGGATTGCAACAAGATGAATTCTGTGTAGTGGTACTTCCCAAAGACTTTCAAACTTTTTCAGGAATTCATCTGAAAAAGTGTGAGGTTCACCCATGAGGGGCCAGTGAGGGAGGGCTTGCTGCTGTCATACTCAGAGGTTCCTATGATCGCCCCACTGCCAAAGCCGGGTCTAGAGGGCCCCAGGAGGTCATTGGGGTATGCTATTGTGTTCCTAATTCCAGTGGACTCACTCTGAAAAAAGGAAAACAGCTTTTCCTTTTTCTATTTTCACTGTGAGTGATTTTGTTTGCTTACTCTGTAAATACAATTTTAAAAAATGCAGTGGTTTTGCAACCCATAATATTTTATTTCTCAACCGGGACTTGGAACAGGAGCAGCAAAGCACATGTTTCTCAGAGGGGACAGTGCATAAGTACCTGGGTGGGCGGGAGGCATAAGGGTTCTTTGTAAGTGGAGGGAGGGGGACCCAGGTTTGCTGCAGGCTTAGAAAGGGGTTCATCTGAGTCTTTGTTCGGGAGGGATAGAAAGCGAGCCATAGAGGTGTGTGCTGTTAGGCTGTGGGAAAGGAAGCTCTAGGGGTGATTTGCAGGGCACGGAGGAAGGCAGGGGTGGACTGGGAACCAAAAGAGGCCCTAGAAATAAATGGCAAAGGGCCCCATATTACACATTCTCACCACGTCCAACCCTTTTCCTATGGGAACATTTGGAAATATCACACAAAAGAGGCCCGGGGTGCAGAGGCCTACCAGGAAATCTCCAGAGTTCCCTATAGGCCAGTCCGGCCCTGGAGGAAGGGACGCATTGGGGTGGGGCATAGGGGTGGAGGTGGTGGTGGGTTTGGCATATGTCCGGATGGGACAGGCTTTGCCCATTTGCCACAGCAGCCTTGACCTTCTCGGGCACATTCTTGCTCGTGGTTGACCAGTCTTAAGTTACTCCTGACCTTGCTGCGTCGGGCTTCTGAGAGCTGAGCTGTGCAAGTGATGGCAAAATCCTCGACGCGGCTGACGCTACAGCTGGGCCATGCCGGGAAATTACCGCCAGTGTGGGCAGGAGAGGCAGCAGTGTGCCCGTGTGTGGCTGCCCGCTTCGCAGTGAGAGTAGGTTCCTGCACTCAACGTTATATTGACATTGTCAAGCCTGCACAACTCTTTTCCTGGGACCACATTGCTGTGTTATTTGATGGCCAGGGAAGGCCCACCATGTAACAACACAAAAATAGGGGTATCCGCCAGCATTTAAAGTGGGGACCTAGTAACCTCACAAAACAAAGACTCTGCATATACTGCAATCTCTATTTAAAGAAAAGTGAGTTCAAGCGCCTAGATGCCTCTGGGTTGGTACGCAGTATAAATTGCAAAATAAATAGATAAATAAGCATTATTGACCACGTTAATTTAATTAATGTAAAGCAAATTATCTAAGAATAAGCGTGCATCCACAAATATTTTCAACTCTGATCTCTATGTTTGGGAAATATATCCAAGAGACTGTAAAAGCTAAATTATTATTTTTTTTTAAATTTGGTTTTACTGGTTTTAACAAAGGAGCAAACAAGATGGAATACATATTACATATTTCACCATAGTAAGCATATGGTTGCGGAACATGAGAAGTACACATGTTGTCAACTAGAAGGAGAAAAGTTTCGTGGCACATGTTACATTGGTTGTATCAGAGTATGTCCATCTTAGCCTCACAAACCCCACCTTCCCCCCACCCTCCTCCCTATCGCGATTGAGCATCCGTCTATAGAATGTCGTTAAAGCGTGGGAACTACGAAAGAGTTTATTCAGATTTCCGTTGTTTGGTCGGTCTGGCACCACCTGTTGCAAGGTTTACCCCATTGTTTTCCGTCGATTTTTGCCTTTTCCTCAGAACCCAGCAGGTTCATCCAATCGGCGCTCAGAGTCTGTTGTGAGATGTTTACTTCTAAAGTCCATCCATAGGGCTTCACATTGGGCGGCTTTGCCATGGAGAGAGGCTGTTATTGTCTACATCAAGTAAATGTTTGTGGCTAGAGTGATCCATTCCTTTCTACCAGGCACCATTGTGGATTTCCATTTAATCACCAGGAGGGCCCTGGCCGCTAGCAGTAAGTGGGGTGTAAAGCCTTTCACTCTGGTCCACTCGTCTTCATCTTTTTCCAGGCTGAATAGTATTAGGTAGGGGTCGGGCTCTCTTTGAATGCCTTCTATTTCTTTGATCCACCCAGGACCTCATTCCAAAACACTTTGATGTGCTGGCAACCCCACCACATGTGCCAATAGGTGGCTATTTCTCTGCATTTCCTCCAGCATGTTGGACTCATCGTTTGGGACATTTTGGAAAGTCTAAAGGGGTCGTATTGCCATCTGTGTAAGAGTTTGATAGCATGAAGCTTGTATTGGCTGGATACGGATGTTTTGGAGGCTGCTCTGCACATTGTTTCCCATTGGTCGGGATGTATTTCCTCCCCAAAGTCTTTTTCCCATCTCATTCGCAGGGGTTCCGTTGATCCATCTCCCGCCGCTATTAGTTCTTGATACATCGTGGATATGAGGCCTTTCATCTCAGATTTAGAGTCTAGAAGTTTCTCAAATGGGGTAAGGTCTCTGTTTAGTTTGTCTCTCCATTCTGCCTTCGTTAAGACCCCTTTTAGTTGGATGTACTGAAATGTGGATATGATGCCTATACCTAAGGCCTCCGTCAGGTCCGGTAGGGTGATGTATACGTCTTTCTTCAACAGCTGTCCTACCCTCTCCAAGCCTGCCCCGTACCATGCTTGGAACCTGCCCACATCAGGTATGTGATTGTTTATGCCGGGTGACCATAAGTGACTAAGCAGGGACGGCCAGGTGATGATTTTGCGCATTTCTTTGCCTGAGCGTCATATACGCCATAAAGTGCTCAAGATGGGGTGGCCTTTAATTTTCCGTTGTACCCTTTTGTGCGGGGTCCATAGCCATTCCGATACCGTGGCAGGAGACAAATAGTGATTGTCCATTTGGACCCATTGGAGGCTATTATGGTCTCTGAGGTGCGGGATCAGGACGCGCAGCTGGGCGGCTTTGTAGTAGGCTCTCAGGTCGGGAAGCCCAACCCCTCCCTTGTCCTTGGGAAGTGTTAGTTTATTGTATGGGATTCTTGGTTTCTTCCCCTGCCATATGAATCCCATCATGATCTTTTTGGCTTCAATAAAGAACTCTTTGGGTATCTCAACCGGTATCTCAACCGGTAGCATTTGAAATGGATACAGAAAACGGGGCCCAAGTTTCAATTCGAACCACCTAGAGTATTCTCCATTGACAAATTTCGCTGCCATGGGGGCTGTGTATATTGCTTGTATTCCCTTTCTGGTTCTTGGGCCTATTCCCACCTTCTGCAGCACTGCTCCCAATAAATCCCACTCCACTCTATCAAAGGCCTTCTCGGCATCTATTGATAATAGGACAGGGTCGCTGAGAAGGTTGTGGGCCGTGTGGATGAGGTGTAATGTTTTGCGCATGGAGTCAGCTCCCTGTCTCCCCAGTATAAACCCGACCTGGTCTGGGTGGATTAGGCGGGGCATTAATGTTTCCAGTCTGGCAGCTAGTACCCTTGCATAGATTTTGGCGTCAAGATTAAGGAGGAAATCGGGCGGTATGATCCACAGCACTTGGGGTCTCTCCCTTCCTTGGGGATCACTGTTATAAGTGCTTTTTTAAAGGAGTCTGGCACAACGCACAGTTCCGCCAGGAAGGGTGTTAGTTGTTTACTAAAAGTTTTATAGGACCCAGCAGTGTAACCGTCTTCCCCTGGGGATTTGCCTAGTGTTAGCCTTTTGATCGCATCATGGATTTCTTGTTCGGTAATTGGGGAATCGAGGAGCTCGGTTTCTGAATGCGTTATTGTAGGCATAATGATCGGGGATAAGTATGAGGCTATATCTGACTGGCCAAAAGTTGTTTCAGAAGTGTATAATTTCTCATAGAATTTGGCAAAGGATTCCGGGATAGAGCAGGGAGTCTGGGCAGAGGGGACAGAGTCCTCAATTATTTCGTTTACCTTGCGCTCTGCTCTTTGTTCTCTGAGCCTGGCAGCCAGTAGAGCGTCGGCCTTGTCTCCTTTTTCATAGAATTTCTGTTTTAAAAACTGCAGTTTCCGTACTACTTGGTCGCGCTCCAACAATTGTAGTTCTTCCCTTTTTTGTTGGGCTATTTTTACTTTGTCTGGGTCCACCTCGGGATCCTTCCTTATCTCTCCCTCCAGTTGACATAATTCGGACTGTGGCTGTTGCTCTATGATCTTCCGCTCTCTTTTCTTGGAGGACCCCTCTCGTATCAGAATACCTCTCCACGTGGCCTTCCCAGCTTCCCAGATCATTTGTTTGGAGACCTCCCCATCATTATTTATTATAAAATATTCATTGATTTCGGTCTCCATGGTAGTTTTGAAAACCTGATCCTTCCAGAGGGTCTCGTTACACCACAATTTTCCTCCGTTGACAGGTAGGTCCGCCCAATTGATATTGGCCAGTACCATGTCGTGGTCAGACCAGCTTATCGGGACAATGTCCGAATGGTGTGTAGTGGTTGTGAGATAATTTGTGAGATATATGTAGTCAATAGGCGTAAATGTGTGGTGGGGGTTGGAGTAGAAAGTGTATCCACTTTCGGTGGGGTGTATGAGTCTCCACATGTCCTTCATGTTATACAATTCCATCATTGCCGCCATTGCCCAGTTTCCAATCTTTGTGCGGGTCAGCCCATTGGTTGAAGTCCCCTCCCAGGATGATATGTTCGATAGCTTCTAGCATTATTTTAGGGATTGTTTTCTCCAGAAATGCGACCTGTCCAGTGTTAAGTGCATATACGGTGGCAATAGTTACCTGAACTTTTGCTATTTTGCCCGTTATGAGCAGAGCACGACCTCCAACGTCAGACCATATTTTGTCCACTTCAAATTTGATTCCTTTCCTGAGTAGGATTCCGACACCGCCTCTCCTGAGTGGGCCCGAGCCCCAGAACTCCAACCCTCTCCGCTTCCCCAGGATGCTCCGCTCTTCACCCTTAGCATACTTGGTTTCCTGCAGGAGAAGTATATCAATATTGGATCTGCGGAATACCCTGAGAACCAGGGACCTTTTAGTTGGCGAGTTCAAGCCTTCACATTAATAGTCCCGACCCTGAGCGAGTCCCTCGTCATGTGTTCATTGGGTATCGCCATTGTTGGATTCTCGTGGAGGATCGCTCACTTTAGGCGGCCAGACCAATGTTCGATTCTTCCTTCCCATGGTGTGATTAATGTATCGAATTTGTTTAGACGTTGGTGCTACTGTTTTCAAGTTCCTCTTCTCGTTTCCCCCCCCTTTCCCGCCCTCCCTGAGTTGATGGTGTTCAAATGAACCCAAGAACTGAAGAGGTGTCATTTTCGACACCTGGATGGCGTCCGATTCGGAGTTGGTGGAAATGTTCAGTCCCGTATCGGACCACCAGTGGAGACCGTTGCCTCACAGTCCCATCCAAGGATACTACCGTAACATACCATTGAGCCCCCTTTCCCGTCCCCTCCTCCCGCCCAACATCATTTATTTCAACAATAACAATAAAAAGGCAAACAAAAGTGTAACGATACGTGCGTTCTCCGGCCTGTCCTTCGGATGTCCATATCCCCCCTACTTTCAGGGGGAGGTTTTGTAGTCGGGTGCCTTCTGCCTGTTGGTGATCTTGTCACCCTGGGACGATGGATGATTATTTCCGGAGATTACAAACGTAGATTTCAGTCGGCCAGTTTTCAAGGTTCTTAGAGTTCTTGTTCATTTTCCGTTTTCGGGTGTATTATTTGGTCACCTGTATTTCCTTGATCCTTTCACTTTTCTTCTTCTAGGGCCCTGGAGTTCCCATTGCATTCCAGCCTGTTCGGGCACATCGCTTTCGCCTTCTCTCGGGGCCGTTCCAAGTATGTCCGCTATACAGTCCTTGATCTCTTGCTCCGACCTGAGGACGATCCTCGTACTGCCGTGCTCAAATGTGAGGGAGAAGGGGTATCCCCACCTGTATCTCATGCCCTGTTCCTTAAAACACTTCGTCAGGGGGCTACAGAGGCGCCTCAATCCCAGTGTGAGCGAAGATAGGTCCTGGAAGATAGTAATCTGAGCACCCCCCAGTGTGAGCGAGTCCCCGGATCTGGCCTTCGCCAGGATCCTGTTCCTGTCCTGATATCGGTGAAACCTTGCTAGGACAGAGCGTGGTCCGCCGGGGGTCCCCCCCCTGTGGATTCTCTCCCTTTTAGGTTTGTCTATCTCCTCATCTGCCATTAGGATTTTTATGATGTTATGAATCGTGGTTTTGAGTGAGTGTTCGGTTTCTCCCTCGGTCTCTGGGATTCCAAAAGATCAGAAGTTATTCCTTCTTTCTCTGTTTTCCAAATCGTCCATTTTTAAGCGTATCTCCTCCTCCCTTCTTTCAATGTTACAAATCCTCGTGTCCATCTGGGCTTCGAGAGTGTCAATCGAGGCCTGGTTGTTCTCTACACCTTCTAATCTCTCTTCAAAATTGTCCATTCTCTGAGTGATCCTGTCGATTTTACCACCCAGGCTGGCCCCCATAGTCTTTATTTCACATAGTAATGCAGCAATGTCCCCCTTGGTAGCGGAGGCCCCTGCTTCTGCAGCGTCTGTTGACATTGTCGTTTTCTGTTCAGGGGCCGGGGAGGACGGGGCGTAGGTGTATTTGGCGAGCTTACTTTTAGCGTTCATAGGGTGGTTCCTAGGTCAGAGGAGGCACACGCCCCGTAGTCGGGGGCCTTACCCTCTTATTAGGAGCGTGGATTGGCGGGAGCAGTGCTGGTCATTGCGCTCAGGCCCTTGCGTGGATAATATGGCGAGCTTTTCGTCTGGACCCCAGGGTACGGGGATCACCGCCTGTCCTCCAAGGTTCCGATGTGTGTCCGGTTGGCGCTGATGCGTGTCTCCTTGGGTAGCTTCTTTGTTAATGTGGCAGGCCTGTTGTATGGGGGGTCCCAGCTGCCAGGTAGGGCCTGTTGGGTCTCCTGTCCGGGACTGCGGCGCGGAGTTTCCAAATATGCCTCCTGGATTCAGCACAGGGCCTGCTGATACGTCCGCGCCTGATTTGTCACTTTTACTCTACTGGTGAGAGGCGCAGGCGTGCAGGCTTGTTTCTCTACTGCCACAAAGCTGTGTCGCCTGTGTCTGTCAGCTCTTGCAAGGCCCCGCGTCTTTCTTCACTTTTATTGCTCTGGATATCACTCTTCACGCCTTTGGGGAGAATATGTGCAGCGGGCCTCTCGATCCCTGGATCACCACAGAGGATCTTACAACACTGCCGGGGACGCTAGGCCTCAGGGCCTGCGGGGTCAGCAATCGCAGCTTCCACTAGTTGTATTACGTGCTTCTCAGATGTGTTTCCTCATCGGGTTCTCTGCCTGGTGCCACGGTGCGTTCCTTTTCCTGCCGATGGGGGTGGTGGAGCACAGGTGTTTGTTATTTTCAGGGTGCCGCGGGGCTCTGGCACCTTCAACCTCGGGTCAGTCCACTGTTTGCACAATGTAAGGGGGGCGGCGCTGGATCAAGAGCTGTGCCGTGGCGCTCCTCTGGAGTGGGTGAGAGCGCACTGCTCCCTGTTGCCTTTCACCTGTTTTCCTCAGCCCCTGAGTCGCTTCTCTCCACACACGTTGATGTTGGGCGAGGTGCAGGGCTAGGTCTCTGATGTTCAGTGGGAAGGTTTCTCCGTTCAGCTGCGAGCTTCAGTGGTTCTCTGCAGTTCGTGTTGTGTCGGAGTGCCGGTTTCAGTTTCACACAGGGACGGCTCCATACGTCGTTTGATTACACAACGAGTTTCTTGGTTTCCCATGGCCGATGCTTTCCGGGCTTTCTTCTGTGTGGTGGGGGGGGGCTTCCCACAGTACTGGCTCACACGAAGGAAGAGCTCATCCATTTGCCCCCTGGTGGCTAGTCTAAAAGCTAAATTTTAATCTTAAAATAAAGCATCACTAAAGAACACAATTTTAAAAAGGAAGCAATCAGTGGGCCTAAAAGAAGGTAGCTCAGTAGTTTTCTGATATGCTTCACACATAACCCTAAACAAATCAATGGCAATAGCAGACACAGGCAAAATTAAATGATAGGTCCACAGTTTACACAATAATACAATCTATCCTCATAGTGTCAGCTAGACAAAAGTGTGAATGAGAATGTAAATTCGGCATGAAACACATCGGAGGGCCAATTTTCCCCGCTCACAGCACCACCAAGTACACAATCATGCCCATAGCGTCCTGCAAGCTCACCGCTGCCGCCACCACGCTGCTCACCCTCCTCTCCACACTCACTACTCTCAAACTTTATCCTCCCATCCATCCCCTCATCCACACACCACCCAGCCCACTCTTCTACCACAAGCATTTCGCTATTAAGGATATCACACCTGCCATGACAGATTGTACACCCTGTGTAGTAACTATGCACAGACTAGAAAGACTTAGAGCGCGCACACAGACCCCAGAACTTAGCACACTAGCCATTCCCACGGAATTCAGAAACTATAGGCTGAGTTCCCGCACCACCTCCACACGCTGCCCCCGCACGGAATACCCACACACCCACAGTCCACCACCCACTAACCTAGCCACACCCTGCAATACCACTTCACAGAACATACCAGACACGACCATCACTCACACCTCCACAAGCAAACATCACACACCTCACATCAAATGTGCACTCCTCAATGTCCGATCACTCCCAGCTCATGCCTCTGATATCCATGACATTATAACCAGTAATAACATTGACCTGTTAGCCATCACCGAAACATGGTTACATGAAGCATCAGGCCCTGCCGTTACACTTGCACTACCACCGGGCTTCTCCATACTCAGACAAGATAGGCCAGATCGAATAGGAGGCGGAGTAGCCCTCATCTACAAAGAGAACCTACAGCTCCGACCTATCAGTCACCCTTCAACCAACAACTCTGACCTCTTATCGGCCAAACTCACATTGTCACCCAACAGCACCATCAACATTCACCTACTATACCGCCCCCCAGGCAATTCCCCAGACTCCCAGGACAACATCTTACACATCCTCAGCAACAACATCAAAAGCTCCACCAAAACCATTCTACTAGGGGACCTCAACCTCGGATTTAATGATCCCAAGGACAAATCTGCAGCCACTCTCACCAAGGAACTCAATGACCTGGGCTTCATCCAAAAAGTAGAAAGTCCTACTCACATCAAAGGCCGCATACTTGACTGGATCGCAGACCATAACTGCCTCTCCTCTATCACCTCCAACTCCTCACTGCCTTGGACTGATCACAACTGCATAGAGTTCTCTATTCCCATCACCAAAAACCTTAAGACTCTGACCCCTGCCAGCGCTGCCCAAGTTAGAAGCTCAAAGAAACTCACAGAGGAGAACCTACGCCCATACCTCAATACCCCAGTGTTAGCCCCCCCATTCGCTAGCGACCCCAACATCCTAGCAGACATATATAAAGATGTCCTCACCAAAGCCATCAATGTAATAGCGCCACTTGAATGGAAAAAAGAAAAGAAATCCTTACACTCCAACTCCTGGTTTACTGAAGAACTGCACTCAATGCGATCCCACAAAAGAGCAGCACTAAAAAACTGGCAATCTGACCCCTGCACCAATACCAAAAACATATTCAATTTAATCTCCCACCAATACAAGAGAGCTATCACCAATGCCAAAGCCAACGCCTTCAACACTCGTATCACCAATGCCAAGTCACACTCCAAAGAGATTTTCGCAATCTTTAACGAGCTCATCTCCCCCCCTAACACTCCAGATGAAATAATCAAAGATGAAGCTTGGTGTACCAGCATTCAAGCTGCCATGCTTCACAAAATTGACCTTCTCCAAAAGAAAATCAAAGACCACTGCAAAGCACTTCCTCACCAGACAGGAACCAAACCGACTAACACCCCACCCCCTTCCTCCAAGCCCACCATACCTGACTTCTCCTTCAGAGATGTCACTGAAACAGAAGTTATTAACCTTCTAACAAACCTCAAACCCTCCCCATGCAAAGGCGACATTTGCCCACCTAAACTAGTCAAAGACTGCGCAGACTGCCTTGCGCCGCTCCTCACGGCATTTATCAATGCGTCCTTTAAAACAGGCATCATCCCAGCCAACCTCAAAGAGGCTTGGGTCCAGCCTCTCCTAAAAAAACCAACTCTTGACCCCTCACAACCCAACAACTATAGACCAATAACCACTGTGCCATTCTTGCTGAAATTACTGGACAAAGCCGCACACTGCCAAATCCAACACTTTCTGGAAACCCACTCCATCCTCGGGACGAGGCAATCGGGCTTCCGGAAAGGACATGGCACAGAAACAGCCCTGGTAGATCTGAAGAGCCAGATCACCCAAATCATGGACAAAGGCAAACCGGCTCTTCTGCTTCTTCTAGATCTCTCAGCCGCGTTTGATCTAGTCGATCACAAGACTCTCACCTCCCACCTCACGCACTCAGCCAACTTCTCCAAAGAAGCAGCCGCCTGGATCACCTCCTTCCTCGAAGGTAGGGCCATGAAAGTCTTCTCGGACATCGCTAACGCCACACCGACGACAATCCACTGCGGGGTCCCTCAAGGTTCCTGCACTGCACCCACACTCTATAACTTGTTCACCAAGCCCCTCTTTGACAAACTTGACTCATATGGCATCACCTACACGAACTACGCGGACGACACACAAGTACTTCTACCCCTCTCAGGCTCATACAACGAAGACGCAAAGGCATTCCACACTATCTACTCCATCATCAAGGCATGGATGGCAATTAATGGCCTCTGCCTTAATGGTGACAAGACCGAAATCCTGATACTAGGTCAACAGAACACCTTAGACAAACTGGACAAACTGTACACCAACTTCTCAATTGACAACTCCATCATCCCCGTGTCCACAGCCGTCAAGACACTGGGAGTATACCTTGACTCTTCGCTATCTATGACTAGACAAGTCAGTGCTATCACTTCCGCATCCGCACACACCACCAAACTTATAAACGCCATCAAGCCCTACCTCTCTAAACCTAACTGCCTCTCCATAGCAAGGGCAACCATTGGAGCCAAATTGGACTACTGCAATGCTCTCCTAGCAGGCACATCAGCCAAAAACATAAATAGACTACAAATCACACAGAACAACGCTCTCCGGGCCGCTCTCAGTATCCCAAGAAGAGAGCATATCACCCAGGCCAGGCTCTCAGCCCAATGGCTCCCAGTCAAAGAACGGATCACCCTCAAAATCCTCACCCTCACTCACAAATGCCTCTCCTTCTCCGCCCCGCCCTATCTTTCAGATGCCATCCTCAAACCTTCCTCCACACGTCCCACTAGGACGCAATACGCTAACCTACTCTGCACCCCACGCATCAAAAAAGCCAAAGCTGGAGGTCTAGGTTTTCCCTACATTGCAGCACAGACATGGAACGCTCTCCCCTCAGACATCCGAACGGAAAACTCACTTCCCATCTTTCGCAGGAAACTGAAAACCTCGTTCCTGCTAAATAACTAGCAAACTCTCAGGAAGCCATGTAATTATACTGCCTTGCTATTGTATATATTTCCCCTGTAATTTATGTACTGCTTGTAACTACGGTTTCCTCTGCAACTAAGATGTCTGTAACAAGCGCCACGATGCCTCTGGGCTGATGTGCGCTCAACAAATTTGAATACATAAATAAATAAATAAATAAATTAGCAAAGGAAAAAGAGCAAGGTATAAGCATTTTACTAGGTCTCATCCTCTTTGTAGCTACAATACCTGAGCAACATCCCATAACAGGCCCATACTTGATCTCTCTTCTGCCTTTGACACGGTCAACCATGCCATCCTGCTCATTACCAGCTGCACCCCCTCCGAGGTATTCTTTCTTTCCTCTCCTTCCCTCAGAAGCTCACTGTCTCCAGAGCTATGGTTCTCTCAAGGCTGGACTATTGCAACAGCCTCTTTCTAAATCTGCTTGCTTCTACTCTCCGCCCTCTGCAACTCATCCAGAACAGGACTGCGAGACTTGACCTTGGCTTCAAGCCGAGGGATCGTATCTCCCTAGGACTGAAATATCTACACTGGCTTCCAGTGGCTGCGAGGATTACATTCAAAACACTCTGCATTGTCCACAAGGCCTTCTGGGCCTCAATACCTTCCTCTCTCTCCCTAAATATCTTCTTTCTCAAACTCTTTGCTCATCCACCTCCAACTCCCTCAGGGTCCGTCGCTTCTCCAAGCAATGAGTTGGTGGCAGATCTCATCTTCAGCTGGGGCCTCCCACTGGAACAGCCGCCCTGCCTCCCTGAAACTTGAGGAGAACCATCTCCGGTTCTGGAAGCACCTCAAGACCTTCCTCTTTGCTTCTGCTTTCTCTCCCCCTCTCCCCTGCTGAACCCCTGGCTGAAACTGAAACTGCACTTGTTACCTGGCCACCCTCTGATCTCGGGCCCAGGTCCCCTCCCCCGCCAGTTGCACACCTGTATTGCCTCCCTGGCAACCCCCACACTTGGGGACTGTTTTCTGTATCCCTACAGTCCCACTACCAGCACTTGACACCTGATGTCTGCACTTACCTTGCACTTTCCTCCAGCTGGCCGTACTTTTACTTATTGTTTTTATTTATTCTATTTATCCCATGTACTGCACTGTCCCACCCATTTACCCCCCACACTTTTCCCCTTCCACCCTCCCCTGCACTTGTGCGATCTGAATGACACCTGGCCTAGTAGGATCGTTGTCTCTGTCTTCCCTCTGTTCCCCCTCCCTTGGCGCGTCGCGCCTTGAAACACTTGTGTATACGCACGTTATAAATGCCATATCATAATGCAGAGACAGTACCACTTGAAAGTGATTATGCCAGTCAAAGAGAACTGTCCCTCAGAAACGATCAATGAACATAGACAGTTCCTGCCCTATGAGAGACTTGACAGCCGTATCATTCACAAGGCCTGCACACAGTGAAATTTATGAGGTAGACCACGGGAAACATTCTGAGGTAAAGGAAATAGAGGGAAAACATCTGCTGTAACAATAATGCATTGTGTTCTTAAATGGTCTTTCATTCTGGATTCCTCTGCCTCTAAGCACTGTAGTTTCAGGTGAGGCTATTAACAGTGTGTTAAATGGAAAAAAAGAAGTGCAGGTACTCATCAAGCTTAAAAGCCTGACGTTACAGCGCTGTGCTTTTGAAATGGCACCGTGGGCACAGGTTCCTTTTAGGCACACCCTCTTTGCAGGCAATGCCCAGTGATATTAAATGATGTACCAAGGATCACACACTTTAGTAAAGCAGTGTGTCTGAGATCCTGTCACACAAACTTCCAGTTTGTTGCTATGCATTGTCCTTAGAAAGTTAGAATATCTATATTAAATGAGACTTTCTTTTTTGTAGCTGTAAACCAAGCTTTAGAAGGGGAGTTGTACTATTGCACACTTTCATTGCCTAATAAGAAATTCGGTAGGTAACAGGAGCTGAGAGCGAGCTTTCTGTCAAAAGCGTTCCATCACAACTCCAATTACTTAAACATTTACATATTAGAATGGGCACTGCTAATAACACAGAAAAATCTTTTTAAAAGGAATTTCTCAGGCTTTCCAAATCAATCCCTGCTCCATCACAGGACACCAATGCTAACAGGTAAAGCCCACTTAGGGACGCAGCGCTCCGCGCAGAGCGTGCTGAGAGCACAGTAGATGCATGTTTAACCCTCCTTTTATCCTGCAGGGTGGGCCCTGGAGGAGACATTATGGGGACTGCGGGTGGCAGAGAGAGGAGGGGGGGGCGCTGCTTTCCCCAACAAAGGCTGCAGTAGCTTAGTCCGTTAAGTTGCAATAAAGTGAAATGAAAAGCTTTCAGTATCCCCGGGCAACATAGTTGAAGACTGGTACTCTCTATCAGGTGTTGAGAAGTGCATGTACTCAAATGCTCAAAAATAAGAGGTGCAGGTACTGAGGGCCGGGTAGGACCGGACCACTTAAAGCTCTGCTATTAACAAAGTTAATGATCAATATAGGAAGGATGAAGGGCCGAGTCGGCCTCGCCATGGAATGTGGAGCAAGACAGGTTAGGCTTGTTCCAGGTCAGAAGAACGTGTGTATTATTACAAGAAAACTCTAAAACTTGGAAATAAATGTGGGCATTGGAAAAGTGGGATCCGCGGGAGCTTTAGGTTCAAATAAAGCCTCTTTGTGGTGACTGCTTTACATATTATGTCAAAGGCCGCTGGAAAAACACGATTGTAAAAGAAAATATAGCAATGTGATTTTTTGCCTAGGAGAAATATTGGGTTTGTTTAAAAAAAAAAAAAACATAGGAATTGAGCTTGCAAGTCATTGAGGAGCAGGAGAGAGCCTTCTCAATTGGCAAACTCCGGAGAGCTTTAAAAATATCCCCCGCAGCCACTAAAATCGCTCAATAAATATTAGACTTTTTAACAAAAAAAAAGGAAATGGGATGCTGACTGAGCAGTCTGTTTTCTTGGAGGGGAGTGATTTAGTTAGTGTGCTATTGAAGAAATGCCCTGATGTTGCTGTTACAGAAAGGGGCTTAGCCAAATATATTTCACGCAATAAATTAGAAAGAAAGATGAAGGCATGCTCCTGAGCACTATAATATATTGACTGCGCGGCGGGGAAACGTCTCAAAACAAATTGGCATCAAATCTAATCCGACTCCAGAGTGCAATTTAGAATTAATTGACTGTAAAGTTAATAATCGTGCAACGAGGAGAACACGAAGCGAGGTCGGCCTCGTTATAGGACCTTATTACTGTGCGTTAGGCAAAAATAAATAAACAATGCATGAATAAATACAACTCCTCTCATTCTCTTTCGCTCATGAACATTTATACATATGGGTGAAGAATGGAGGCAGAAACATCATTGGCACAATTTGGAGTAGGGGCTGGGGAATGGAGATATGCTAAACTCACACGGCTCGTCCGAAGCGGCGCTAAGACTTAAAACAGGTGATCAGTGCTCCGTGTGAAATACTCCACAGGATTTCATGCTCCGCAGCGTTACTGGGATCACCCGCTACTCTGGTGGATCACAAAGCGAGGGCAGGAGCGCCCCCAAATTGGGCCTACAAGTACAGTTTGGAAAAACGCAATGCCTTGTTGATGGGTCGGGAGACAATCGTGTTAAAAGACTAAGGGCCTGATTCACAAAGCATTTTTCCATGGGATTGCACCATTGAAAAACGTTTTTTGAAAAGGAGCCCTCACGGGGTGATGTTTATGTGGGTGGTTTGGTAAATTGCAAAGTATGCAATTTTCAAGCATCTCCCGCAATAAGCAGGGTGAGGGTGGAGCCAGGGAGCTGACTTTTGATTTTCCCGGGGGTACCCCTGGAGAGATTTTTAAGAAGTCCCATTGAAAGTACACATACTTCAGCGCACCCGCGTCCTTGGCGTACCTTGCTTGAGCGCAATGACCTTGTCCACCTCGCCCATGCACTGCGCGTAGAATACGCACACGCATCTCAGACTACACTGGTTTTTATGCAGGCGGTGGACTGAAATTCATCAGCAGACAGACCCGATTGGGGTTCGTGTAAATGCCATCTGCCATGCATGGACATTGCTGGCAGCAAACAATGCTTGAGAATGCCACTAAAATATGGCTGATGTGGAACTGATTGAGGTGTCGGCTTACTTCACCCTCGGGTAGGTTCAGGAGTCAGGAATGTAGAAAATCAATTGATTGTTTACAGTAGTTACAAGAAATGCAGTTCCCCTTCAGTTAAGTTGGAGCACAGTGGAGACACCCACTGGCCCCATCATCATGCACACCAGCTCAGCTAGCTAAGAGCGCAAAGCCAATCAGGTGGCTGGAACAGCAGGCGGGAATACACATTTCCACCCGCCTACAAAGCCCTTCCCTGATGTTGTGTACTGCGTACACGAGGTACGCATGCGCGAGCCTCTAGGGAGCTCGCGCATGCGCGTTAGTTTAATAAAGGCGATGCCCGGCAGTTCGCGCCGGAGACCGGAGCCATCACACGTCTCCGGCGTGCGTTCTTGGCATGCATGGGTGCGTGTGTCTGCATGAATGTGTGACGGCCATCGGCCGACCTCGCACCATACAAAATTGGCGACGAGGCTGATCGGAGCTGTTCTTCCCGTTTTTCCGACGATGTCGGCGAAACGGAACACGACTCCGCAGTCGCGGACCCGCTCTAACAGCTGGCGGCCATTTTGAGTGCTCGTTCACTACGACATACGCAGTGGTTGCGGCCCGTTTCGGGTGCTCGTGCGCCATCTGCAACAATTTTTGGACACTCCACAGCCCAGCTGGTGCAGGGCTGTGGCACAAGAAGTGACAGAAGAGCCAACAGTAAGACTCTGTCACAGTTGGGAGCCGGATCACCAGTCAACCCGCAAAGACAATACTGTGAGTACCTATAGTGATGGGTGAAGAATCAGATGATGAGGGTGCCGTTGCCCCAATACCAGCAGAGTGCGCACCACTCTGGCTCCCATGCCTGAATTTGACACCACGGGGCCTCCATCGAAACTTGGTCCAAAATGGCTCATATGGGTCAAAAGACTGGAAATGATGTTCAGAGCCTCTGGTGAGACAGAAGACGAGGCAAAGATCGCCATCATGATGTACTCCGCAGGCACTGAAGTCCAGAAAATATACGACTCCCTCGACATTCCAGTGGCAACGTATGACGCAGTCAAACAAGCACTTCGGGATCACTTCCTACCCTTAGCGAATGTTGACTTCGACAGGTTTGTCATGGGGGCAGAAAAACAACAGAGCGAAGAGTCATTGGACCAGTTTTGTGCCCGTTTGAGACACCTAGCGAGCTCCTGCAGGTGGGTCAACGAAGAGGAAATGGTCCGCAACCAATTGCTGCAAGGATGCTGCTCAGGAAAATTTAGGAGGCAAGTCCTGAGGGAACCAGGGCTGACCCTTCGGCAGATCCTGGACATGGGAAGAGCGTATGAGCTGGCAGAGGCCAGAGGTTCGAAAATGGACGCAGCCACGCATCCCAGGAACGAGGAGGAGGCACTTGCAGTCGGACGTTTCGCACCTGGGAAGGCCAGATGGACACCGAAGAGGGGAGAAGGACCGACGACATCAGGTACCCCTCAGTCGTGCTCCTATTGTGGGTATGACCTCCCACACAGAGGTGAATGTTCGGCCAAATCACGAACATGCGGCAGGTGTGGGATACCTGGGCATTATGCCAGGATGTGTAGGGCCGCCATGCCCGTGGCAGCAAGCAGAGGACCTGAGAGGGCTGGTAGAGGTGGCACTCGCACGGTGAGAGGCATATCGTCCCTTGAACAGGACGTGCACGACCTAAACATTGCTGAAGAAGAGGAAGAAGAGGAGGAAGAAATTTTCTTCATTTCCATCATCGCAAATGGCCCTGGAACTCGACGAAGACCCATATGTACTGTAGACATTGGAGAGATTCCCACTCCAGTCCTCATCGACACGGGAGCGTCAGTTTGTGTACTGGCGGACAGGCATTACAACGCACTGACAGGCCCACCAACCCTGTCGCCCTCCAAGGCTCAGATATACGCTTTTGGTGAGGACACTCCCCTACCCATCCAAGGGGTATTCGTGGCCCCAGTGACCCATGGCCAGAACAGCATCAAAGCGAGGTTTTTTGTAACGAGTGTAAGTCCGCACTCTCTTTTAAGCTGCGCAGCATCTGAAGCACTAGACCTGGTTCATTTCACGTTTGCTGTATATCATACGGATCTTGACAGCCTGCTGGCACGCTTTGAGGGACTCTTCACGGGCATAGGGAAACTGAAGGCTGAGCCAATAAGGCTCCACATTGATGAGTCAGTCAGACCAACGGCGCTGAAACATCGTCGCATACCGTTTCACCTGAGGGCTCAGGTGGAAAAGGAGCTGCAAGACTTAGTGGAACGAGACATCATTGAAAAGGTGGAAGGGCCCACTCCGTGGGTCTCCCCAATTGTAGTGGCCCCAAAGCCCAAACAGCCTGGGGCTGTACGCATTTGCGTAGACATGAGACTTCCTAATATGGCCATAAAAAGAGAACGTCATCTCACTCCGACTTTGGATGACATTGTTGGAGAACTTCAGGGTGTGAAATTCTTTTCGAAACTAGACCTGAGAATGGGGTACCACCAGTTGGAGCTACACCCGGAGTCTAGATATATTACGACTTTTACAACGCACGAAGGACTGTATCGTTATAAAAGGCTCAGTTTTGGAATATCCTCGGCGGCAGAAACCTTCCAAAATGCGATTAGGGGGGCTCTGTCCAGACTAAAGGGAGTAATAAACATGTCAGATGATATCTTAGTCTTTGCCAAATCCGAAGCAGAACATATCAAGCGGCTGGAAAACACTTTTCACAGACTCCACAGCCTCGGCCTGACGCTGCACAAAGAAAAGTGCGAATTCTTAAAGGACAGCCTAGAGTTTTTTGGATTCGTCTTCCATGCGGGAGGCATATCCCCAGATCCGGAGAAGGTGAGAGACATTCGAGAGGCGTCCCCACGTCCCCGGCAGAGGTCCGCAGTTTTTTAGGGATGGTAAACTACTGTGGACGGTTTATTTGAGATTTGGCGTCCCTTTCTGAACCCCTGAGAGCACTCACTAGGAATGAGGTAGCATGGACGTGGGCTGGAAAGGAACAGAGAGCATTCACGGCCATCAAGGATGCTCTGTCTGAACAAGATACCATGGCGTATTTCAACCCGTCCAGGGAGTCTGAAATCATAGTGGATGCCATTCCAGTGGGACTCGGGGCGGTTCTCGTGCAGGCGGATCAACAGGGATCCATGCGACCAGTTGCATACGCCAGCAAGGCGCTTACTGACACGGAGAGAAGATATTCCCAAATTGAACGCGAAGCCCTCGCAATACTATGGGGCTGCAAACATTTTAGACTATATATCCTAGGGAAGCCTGTTGTAGTGGTGACGGACCACAAGCCCCTGATTCCCATTCTGGCAGGCGCATCTTCCAAACCGCCACCTCGGATAGAGAGGTGGATGCTATCCCTCATGGAGTACGGGGTGAAGCTGGTATACCGCCCGGGTACGCATAACCCTGCAGACTATTTGTCTCGCCACCCCGGTGCTGGACGACCCAGAGACAGTACGGAGGTTGCAAATTGTGTGGACATCGTTCACATGGTCGTCGAGTCTGCACTTCCCATTGCTTTGACAAGGCAAGAAATTGCCAACGAATCGAACTCGGATGAGGCCTTTCTGAGAGTCAAGGGTGCGGTAGCTTCGGGAGCATGGCGGGAGCTCCTTCTGAACAATGCCAGGAGAAATGCAGGAACGCAAAGAGACTTGCAATTGCTCTGGGGAGCACGAGATGAACTGTCAGTGTCTGCCGATGGTCTCCTTCTGAGAGGGCACCGAATTGTGATCCCCAGGTCACTTGTGCCGAAGGTCCTTCAGCTGGCACACAACGGACACCAGGGGATGACCAGAATGAAGGCACGTCTCAGGCTCAAAGTCTGGTTCCCCGAATTGGAGAAGAGAGTGGAAGAGTTTGTGAGGGCATGCATCCCCTGCCAAGCCACGAGCCCGGCGGAGAAGGGACCACCGATTCAGACCATGGCAAGGAGTGAGTTACCCTGGGGGACAGTACATGCTGATTTTGGCTCTACCGGAAGAGGTCTACATTTCCTAGTGGTAACTGACCAATGGTCCCGATATCCAGAGGTAGAGCTGGTCGAGTCTCAAGCCACCGACCACACCACCCTGGCCATGGACAAGATATTTGCTACCCACGGTTTCCCCATCGAGCTATGTTCTGACAATGGGTCACCCTTTCAAGGACAATCGTTTGCTCAATACTGCGAAGAAAGAGGGATAAAACACCGTAAAGTCACCCCACTATGGCCAAGAGCCAATGGAGAAGTAGAGCGATTCATGGGCACACTAAACAAGGTGTTTCGCATATCCGAAAATGGAGGTGAAGATCTTCGACGGAACTTGTTCGACTTTCTCCGGGAGTACCGCACAACACCTCATCAATCGACTGGAATAGCCCCTGCAGAGGCACTCTTCAAGAGGATCCCAAGAGGACTCATACCTGAATCAGAGGGGAGACAACCAGGAGTGATCGACAATGACCAAATACTACTAGAAAGGTCATGGAGGAATGAGAATGAAACAGCGCGGAGAAGACTGCCAGAAAAACAGATTGCAGTTGGAGATACCGTGTTGGTGCGGAACAGAAGAGCAGAGGGAAAGCTGTCGACAACTTACGAGACCCAACCACTGGGTGTAACACATGTGAAAGGTACTATGGTCACCGCAGCAAATGCAAGAGGGACGGTCACCAGAAATGTGTCGTTTTTCAAGCGCATCAGGGCCGCTGGAAATGAGACATCAGCAGAAGAGGTCCCGGAACGAGGGGCAGAGACAGGAATGGAGGACGCTACCCCAACGGCCGATCACGAGACTCCGGAAGCTCCTGGTGACCCTGCACCTCGATACCCGAGCAGGGCCGGACGACGACTTCCCCAGAGGTTCCGAGACTTTATTATGGACCCTGCACCATAGGCGGGGAGATGTGTCGGTGCATATACGAAGAATGAGCCAGGTTGTATTGTTGCAGTGAATTGTTAACTGTCGTTGTTTCTGCAGTAAGTTGTTAATTGTTTGTTTCCGGGGAAAAGGAGGGATGTTGTGTACTGCGTACACGAGGTATGCATGCGCGAGCCTCTAGGGAGCTCGTGCATGCGCGTTAGTTTAATAAAGGCGGTGCCCGGCAGTTCGCGCCGGAGACCGGAGCCATCACACGTCTCCGGCGTGCGTTCTTGGCATGCATGGGTGCGTGTGTCTGCATGAATGTGTGACGGCCATCGGCCGACCCCGCACCATACAAAACCTGAGTGCCCCCATCTTTTTTTTTTTTGTAATGAGGGGAGGCAACAGGAAGCCTCTCCCCATTGCCTCCTCACCTCCCCACCGCCCCACTCCCCCAAAACCAACCAAACCTCTTACCCATTGCCTTCCTCTCCACTTAACTGCTGGATCGTAGCATTGTGCTCTGGTCCCGGAGCTCCTCCTGTCTCCTGGCCACCATAGACACGGAAAAGGGACTCGTCCCTTCTCCCTATGGCGCCCACCATCTTGGTTTTATTTTTCTCGAGATTTCTCTCGAGGAAAAAAAAGACACCATTGGCACCCCGGAATGTCTTTCACCGCCTTTGTGGGGGGCGGACATGGCCTTTACTGGCCCCCAACCCTCGGAGAGACCCCTCGCTTTGCTCGGGCCTAACTTGGCTCTGGCTGGCGTGCCGTTAAAGGCCATGTCCGCCTGCCCCCTCACATTGGGGGTGAAAGCCATATTCTTGGAATCAAACAGGCCACCCAACGTTCGCCAAGCTGTCATTCACTCCCATTCACCAGCATTCTACTAAGAAGCATAGAGGAAGAATGAGCCAACAAGGCACCGTACCTCTTTCACACCAAACACTCAAGCCCACATACCACACAGTGCACTAACTGAAGACTGTGTGGTAACACAGCACCGTACCTCTTTCACACCAAACACTCAAGCCCACATACCACACAGTGGACTAACTGAAGACTGTGTGGTAACACGGCACCGTACCTCTTTCACACCAAACACTCAAGACCATATACCACACAGTGGACTAACTGAAGACTGTGTGGTAACACGGCACAGTTCATATGCTATCAAAGCTGGACATAATGAGGGTCCATGAACTGTTCAAGCAGCAAAACAACCAGAGTCCATAAAACAATCTCACGCACACAAAAAAGTGTGGTATTTGTACTGACGGAAATAAAGACACTGAAACACACTCAGCAATCCCCAGCAGGAATGATTGAAATGCACACTCTCATTACCAGCTGACATATCAGAAAATCATCTAAGCAGGGGTCATTGGGGTTGATAAAGCACCCTGCTACACACACGGTACAAAGAAACTGGAAGTGTTCATAGTGGTTAGGGGTCTGCAACCTCTGGACCTACATATGTTTTGGACTACAACCCTCATGAACTCTGCCCAGCAAAGTCAATGGTGAGGGATCATGGGACCCGTAGGCCAAAACATCTGGACAGCGGGAATTGGGGACATGAAGTTGGGGGTGTCTTTCCTGCCACTTACTCTTGCTTTCACTCTATTTTGGGCTCAGCAAACATATTGTCATTTGTGTGTGTTTGTATTGTGCTTGATTTACGTTTCGGTTTTTGGGCGACCTGCCCAAGTCATGGCAAAATCAATGCAGCTGCAACTTTGTAAAAAAGAACAATTGTCTGATGTTGTGGTATTATCCATGCCCAAAATTGCAAAGGCCACAAGTCCACGGAGTCAATGCCAACTGCATGTATGTCTTCAAAATCTGGTCCGACATGGAAGCGCTATGGGAAGCGCTATGTTCCGGGCAGAACATCTTCCCTCCCTGCCTCCCCGCACACTCGTTGCAGGTGTGTATAGGCATACTGTGTTGGAATGCCATCTTGCAAGGATGTGAAGGCCCTAAATCTTTTGTTTGTATTAAATAGTGAGATATTTTGTCTCAGAAAGCGTGGTCGGCTAATCAGACCGCCTTTCCTAAAGCCCCATGCCCTTTCCTAAAGCCCCATGCCAAACGCAAAGTGGATAGGTGTGTCCCCCGCGCCATTCACCTGACATCTGCAGCACCTGCTCTTCAGTGGCAGAGGGCAGGTTCAAAGGTCACAAATACATTCTGACAGCTGCTGTGACCCAGAGTCACTGCAGACAGAGGCTGCATTTAACTTCCCCACCTCCGATACAAAACATCATAATTGTAGCCCTGCCAGTCTGGTGTCAGGGTAAACTCTAAGAATAAGTCATTCATTTTATTTATTTGTAATGCGCTGAAGCCCGCAGGCATCAGGGCGCACATCAAAACAAAGGACAATACGTCAATGACAGGACAAGAACCTGGTTTTGGTATGATGACTGATAAGAGCAAACAATTATAAGAGTCACATCACCTTGGTATCAGACAAGTGTCAACCCTGTGAGCCAGGTCAGCTATGTGAAGGCTGGGTTCAGGTTCTCAAACCATTTTGTGATGGACATGCACGTCTGTGCTTCTTTAAGAGAGTCACCAGTATTGCAGTTGGGAATGATTCTTTTTTGAGTGCTCTTCATTAAGAATCGATAGCGCTTTGCTGAAAAACAGGTCAAACTAACTGAGAGTTGCATTTGCTTTTAGTCTCTGGCGCTGCCATGGCAACCTTTGGCCTGGATCTCTTAAGACCAGTGCCTGGGCAACCAAAGAAAGAGCAAGGATCTACAGCTTCTAATTCTAGTATGCCCAAAAATGATATCCCTCTGCAATGGCAGCTCATTTATAATGGGTGATGGGGCACCAATCCACCACTCCTTACAGACCAGCCACAGCCACCCCACTGAAACCTCAGCGTTTCCTCACCTGCAGCATGGAACTGAGGGAGCACACCTGGGCAGGCTGTGACGTGAGCAAGCAATGTTTACCCTTGGGTGGAATACCCCGGCTGTGAATGCCAACTAAGCCACCCAAGGCTAGGGGTGTTTCCTTTCCTAAGCCTTGCATGAACCACTGGCCATGCTGGATGAGGTGCTGCACCCTGAACATGTGAAATTGTGCGTGTGTGAATGCAGCGAGTGCATGCATTGTGACAAAGTCCACTGCACTTGTACACACTGCGTAACGAAGATGGGCAATGGCATCTTAGTTGAGGGGAGTTGGGTATCCCACTGAGCAGAGTAGGTAATGTGCTGAAAACACATCGAGGCATGAACGTTTTGCCTCAGAGAAAGAGCCAGGTGTGGTAGGAAAAGCAAAGCGCCAATCAGCCTTTCTCATTTTGGCCAATAGCAACCAGGAAGCTGCCTCACACCTCACTCCAAATTGCACAAGTGCTGTACCCACGGCACCACCTGGGAACATCGATGGGCTGCGCACCATATAATAGCCTGCGGGCATTTCCAACCATAGAACCAATTCTGACGCGATTATTTCACAGACAGTAGGAGGCGCATTTGCTCCATTCCTCACTGCCACAAGTCTCTGGTGCTGGCTGCTACTCCTGTGTTATGAGTGTACAGTGTTTAATGGAAGTCTGCGTCCCACAGATCATTTCCTGGCCAGTGTCCTTGGTACTGGCTGTGTCCTGGAGTTTACAAAACCCATGGGTAGGTGTAACACGTTCTCCTTAGCCCCATAACTGTAAGGCCTTAATACCCCAGCTATGGCACAAGTACATAAGTAATGCATAATGTGGGATTACGGGTGTAGGGGACAGACCCATCTTGCTGAAGGGGCTTGCTATAGTGGCCAAAGCTTAAACTGTTTCTTAGGAGGACATTAGTGTGTTCTCCCAGGGAGTACCTGGGTGGAATTCCTTCGCCGGGGCAGTGTCCCTGGCAAGGTCAACATTTGCTCTTTCTCCACCAGATAGTCTCTTTCTGCTGGACTCGGGGTCCCTCAAGCTTGTCCCAGTTGACCTTTATTCTGGGGTCCCCATCTCTTGCACGGTCCTTCCTAGCTTGGATTCCCCTACAATTGAGCGATGGGCTGGTTTTCTTAATTTGTATTTGTATTTGTTTATTTGTAACGCGCACCATCCGGCCCGGGGGCATCAGGGCGTAACTTGAACATATATAGCTACATGCATAGATAGATTATATACATACATAGTTATATACATGAGTAGTGAGCAAACAAAGAACTATACAAGAATTGCAATGGTAGTTAACAAGGTGAGGACATGAAGATAGAAAAATGTACAACGCACAAAGATGAATAGGTGAATGTGTAATAGCGAAGAGGAGCGATAGTCATAGAAGACTAGAGGTGTTAACAGAGTAACAGAGTAGTAAGACTGGTGTCGGACTGGGGAACGAAGGGGATCCTCCTTCCCACCTCCTCTTGATTGGATGATGATACCAGCTCTCTTGGTCACCGCACTCCCATCGCCTAGCCTAAAACAAGGGAAGTGTTCACTCCTTCCAAGCTGGAATGCTATCCCAAAGGCAATGAGCTTAACCATCGACAGGTCTATGCAGTGATGAAGTCGATGCCTCACAGTCATTGGCTGTCAGGGACACCTGTACTAGCCCACAGTAAGAAGGGCATGATCAGAAAGTTGCTCATCTAAATTAGCCCATGTGGCAATCAGTGTGGGCCATGCTGTGAACATGTTGCTTGGTCCTTTTTCTAAAGGGCCTATATACCGAGCAAGATGTGAATTTTTGTAGTCTAAACTCTAAAATTACCCGAGTGGCTCGGTTCTTTGGGTTCTGCAAATTACCTGCACAGATGATGTTCGGGGCTACTTCCCGCATTCCACGTTTTCTTCAGATAGCTGTTTGTTTGGATAGATACGTTAAATTACATTAAATGACCAAAACGGAAATGATCGCAACATAAAAGTACAAAGTCGATTTCTTCGGTAGATACAAAAATGTCAAACGGGCTAAGTAACGTAGGTCTCACATTAAAGTTTAACAAATAATGTATTTGTTGCTAATATTAAGTATTTAAATGTGATATATCAGTTGAGCGCGAAACGCGTTGTGGCAGGGCCGTTTACCAGGCGTCCTGCTCTTGTCTGTCCTGCTGTTCCCCCCCCCCCCCCCCTATTCTGTCCTGCACACTTCGTGCAGGCTTTGTCTACTTTTTTTAAAATCATTAAAATTTATATGTAATCCTTCACGTGTGAGCTTGCATTCATTGCCTGGGTCCTCTCCTGCCACGGGATTGTAGGACCCTTTCTAGATTCACGGCGAGTGCGGTCCGCCCTGTTTCCTCTAGTTTTCCTGATATATATATATATATATATATATATATATATATATATATATATATATAAGAAACATGTACTTGGAGATAGCACCCGACTTACGAGAGAACGCTTCCACATTTTGAAATCGCACTCAAAATCTTGCGAGAGTGTTTTACAGGAAGTGAAATGCTAAAACAGAAAATGACCATTAATCGAATGTTAAACGATTTATAGTGCGAGGAACTTGTGCATCGGCACGGGAGTTAACGCACGGGCAAATTGGCTAAATAATTGTAAAAATAACAGAAAAGGGTAGGGTTGTTTTATTTTTTGATTTTTGTTATGTGAGAAAGATCCAAAATACATTTAGACATAGTATGACAGAACGTATTCCTACATTGTATTAAACTAGCACTAAAAAGAAACATGGACATGACATTGTATATATTATCACAAATGGCAAAAACCAGCTTAGCCACAAAGGACACATATATCATCCAGTACATACAAAACATGAGAAAAACTGGTGGAAGTGAATTGAATATTCCAAAACGGATTCCAGGGGATGAGCTTGCACAGCAAGAGATTTTATACATTTTACAAGAGATCACAACCATGGACCAAATGTGAGTCAAATAAAAATTAAAGATTAAATAAATTCACTAAAAAGGAAAGCAACAATTTAAGCAAGTACAAGTGGACAGGTTGGTAGACAAATACTTGGGGAATTACCTCAACATTTAGCAGGTGAAATGCTATGTTCTAAACTGCTAAAACGCCAAGTGATTTATCAAAGAAACCTGGAAATGAAGCTACCTACATTTCCCAAAAAGGTCAGTGAATTAGTAATCCCTGAACGTTTGAGAGATACTCTTCAAGGACACAATTTCTAGCATTATGACAATAAGGATAAGGAAAACAGATTTCCTATATTTGCAATAACTCAAAACTTGAACAGACTAGGGGCAAGCCAACATTGGATGATGGATGACACTTTTAAAAGTTGCCCAAAACCCTTTAAGCAGTTATATAGTATTCGTGGTGAGTTAGATAATGAGTTTTTCCCATTAGTATACGTACTGATGACAAATAAAACAGAAAAGGCTACCGTGAGGTTTTCAAAAAAATAAGAGGAAGTATGCCAAACACATTCAATGATCTTAAAACATGCAGCATTGATTACGAATGATCTGCAATACAAGTTAGACACCATAGCTTTCCAAATAGTGAAATCCAAGGCTGCTATTTCCATTGCAGTCAATCATTGCGGAGAAACATTCAGAAGCATGGTCTTCATAGTAAATATTGTGCAGGCAGTGAGTTTCAATACCATAACCAGAAGCAATGTGCGCTTACATTTTTACCAAAAAAAAAAGGTGATTAATGGTTGCACGGCGAGCGTAACAGAAAATTAGTACCAGAGAAATTAGACGGAATTGGCAGTTTTCTGAATTATTTTGAAGAAACATGGATTGGTTCACAAAAAAGGTTCGGCAGAAAACAGCCAAAAATCAAAATTGATTATTGGAACTGTTATGATGCTATATTTAAATGGTTCGCCAAATGCAAATAATAAACTGGAAAGTTGGAATAAAGGCCTGAATTTGGCGATGGGACATACAAAACCATCAATTTGGAAATTCTTTTATATTTTGCAAAACAAACAAGGTATACAAGATAACAGTATTATTCAAAAATTGAGTAGAAAAGAATGTGCAAAGAAACCCAACAAAAAGTATCCAGAAAATAAAAAATGCAGGAAATTGCAGAAATATTCTCCTCATTGGTTGTAGGACTACATTTCAAAAATGCCATTTAATATAAACGTCATTGTTCTATAATGAAGTGGGGTCGAAACAAGTGAAAAAACGATTGAAAAGAAAGACAATGGGCCTCATTATTAGTTGGCTGGACCAGCAAACTACGAGTTGTGCACACGGGTGCCTTTTTACCCGCCGGGTCGGACCTGGCGGGCAGAAAGTCACCCGCGAGCACAGCATGTCGAATGCACTGACACCGTTATAAACGGTGCCGGTGCAACCAACCTCCCCATTCCCATTCAGCCGTATGGGGCCGAATGGGAATGTGGAGCATCTTTTTTCTGGCACCCGCCAATGGGCAATTACCCAGTCCGGGAGGGCCGTAATGACACGGTAATTGGCCATATGCGGGCATCGTAAAAATTGCAAGTTTGGCGGCAGCCTGTCGGTTTTATCGGCAAGGCTACCGCCAAACTTGTAATGAGGCCCAATGTGACTGAACACTTAATGAACTGAAAAAGAAAACATATTTTTAAAAAAGTGAATTATTATAGTGGGGTTTGAATTCAAAAAATTAATAGTTAATACATTTTGTCGTTTAAAAAATCTAATTAATGTAAAATTCTATGTTTTTTCATTTAAAAAAATGACATATTGGCAATTGCTTTACAGAGTACTTGTGTGAAAACTGTATGGAAAGGAGCGAAAAAGAACTGATCTGTGCAAGAATGTTGCCCAGGCAAAACAGGCAAGACAAGCACGTGTTATTGTAAGTGAAATTGACTAATTGAAAAAAGCTGTTAATATGCATTGCGAGGAATCAGGGCTATTAGTGAATTCCAATGCAAAACAGTAATGAAATAAATGATGCGTGACATGAAAAAAGAAAACATAAAAATGTGCCGAAGTACAGATTTAGCGCATTTTAAATAGATGCAAGCACACTGCAATGGGTTAAATATGTTGTAGAGTGAACGAGAAAGTGACATTCCAGTGGACGTGTGAGATTAAAGGCGCAAGAGATGAATGCAAATATAATGATGCAGCGAAATCTGGAATGAGGGTAGAAAGTTACATTTGCAAAAGAGGGGCTAGTAAATGCGCAAGCATGCACGTGAACGCAACGTGGAATATTAAGGGCGATTGCGTCTAGGGGAGATATCAATGGATGCGCAGGGAACAATAAAAATGTAAATAAGAGGATATTGAGAGTCAATGCGCAAGCTCAAACTAGAACGCAACATACAACTCAAACAGTATTTATTTATTTATTCATTTAAATTTATATAGCGCGCTAGCAGCCCATGGGCATTGAGGGGCTGTTACTTGCAAGAGCTTAGTTGCAGGAATAGTGGCATTCAGTGGTACATTATGAATTCTACAAGGCATAAAACTGATATTTTGGTTGGTACAGTTAGTCATTGCAGTACAGTTTATGCAGTAGGAACATATGAATATGATATGGATACCACTGGTGCGGCGCAACTTATGTGAATAAGATGGTTTTCATGGTTTGGCGGAAGGCACTAAGGGAGGTCTCACCTCACATTGTGGGAGGTAGGGCGTTCCAGTGGGTGAGTGTGAGATATGGGAAGCTGGATCCGCCCGCTCTAGCTTTTTTTACTAATGGCACAGACAGCATGTTTGTATATGGTGATCTGGCTGGCCTAGTAGAGGAGACGGGGTGGATCCTTTGAGAGAGGTAGTCAGGGGCAGTAAGGTGAATGCACTTGTGGGTCAGTGTCAGAGTCTTGAAGATGATTCTTTGTTTTATTGGGAGCCAGTGGGCTAGTTTTCTGGCCTCTGATATGTGTTCTCTTTTGGCAATGCCCTGGGCTGCCCGGAGAGCACTGTTCTGTATGATTTGTACCCTCTCTAGGTTTTTGTTGGAGGTGCCTAGGAAGAGTACATTACAGTAGTCAAGCCTAGATCCAGTGATGGCTCTGGCTATGTTTGTGCAGTTTTCTTTGGAGAGAAAGGGCCTGACTGCGTTGATTAGTTTGGCATGATATGCAGACGCAGAGGCTATCACGTTGACGTGTCTATCCATGGATAGGTTGGAATCCAAGTAGACTCCAAGGGTTTTGACTGATTCTGAGACAGGTATTTTGATGGAATCTATGGTGAAATGGCTGAATTGGCCGTCTAGGTTTTTCAGCGTGTCGGGTGAGCCTACCAGGAGGAGTTCCATCTTGTCGGAGTTGAGACATAGTCCATTGTCTGCCCTCCAGCCTTGGATGGTGTTGTGGAGGTTGTTGAGGGTCATGGAGTCAGTGTCATAGTCGCCAGTGAGGGTGAGGAGAATCTGTGTGTCGTCGGCATAGTTAGTATATGAAATGCCCATGGCGTCGAGGATGAGGAAAAGGGGTCGTGTGAAAATGTTGTAGAGGGTGGGTGAGAGGCAGGAGCCTTGGGGCACACCGTAGAGTATGATAGTTGGTAAGGTGGATGCTAGGTCAGAGAATACTTGCATGGTTCTTTCTTGTAGGAAGGAGGTGATCCATGCTGTGGCTTGAGGGGAGAATTTGTGAGTAGAGGAGAGGTGGTGGCATAGGACGTCATGGTCAACAAGGTTGAAAGCCGCAGATAGGTCAAGAAGTAAGAGAAGTGCAGGTTTGCCCATATCTCTGACATCGTCCATCTGGATTTTCAGGTCAAGTAAGGCAGTTTCAGTCCCGTGTCTGGGGCGGAAGCCACATTGGCAGAGTCCTAGGAGTTTGTTCTCTTCAATGAAGTGTTGAACCTGCAGGTAGGCTGCTTTGTCCAGTATTTTGAGGAGGAACGGGACAGTGGTGATAGGTCTATAGTTGTTGGGGGATGTGGGGTCGAGAGAAGGTTTTTTTTAAGGGAGGGCAGACCCAGGCTTCCCTGAGGGAGGCAGGGACTTTCCCTGTGGCAAATGAGGTGTTTGCAAAGGCTGTAAGGAAGCAAGCAAGCGCTTCAGTGCAGTCTTTGATAATGGTGGCTGGGCAGGCATCACCTTTGCAGTTGGAAGGTTTGATGTTCCTCATTATGTTGATGATGTCTTTTTCTAGAATGGGTTTGAATGAAAAAGGTTGGGGGTGGTCCGGTGCTGGTGGTGGGATAGGGGTGTGCGTGTTGGGTAGGGCTTGCATGGTGGCTAATATTTTGTTTTGGAGCAGGCTCAATTAATTTTTCATGGCTGTTTCCATATCATCACGCCAGGCTTTGTCTTTGGTGAAGTTCTGGGGGGCAGGGGTAGGTGTCTCTAGCTCCCTGAAAATGGCAAAGATTTCTTTGGTGCTGGATTGGGCTTCCGAGATTCTGGATTCAAAGGATTTGGCATTTGCTTGGGTGATTGCTTTTTTATATTTGGTGGAGCAGGATTTAAAGGTCATTTTGTCTTTGTCAGAGTGGGACATTTGCCACTGAGTAAGAGCAGCCACTTTTTTCGTTGCAGAATGTGAGGAGGTCCGGGGTGAACCATGAGTTGGAATGGGTGGTGGGTTTAGACTTACAGGGTTTAAGGGGGGCAATGGAGTTAATAGCTGTTTTGATGGCAACTTCGTAGGCTGTAGCGAGTGTTTCTGGGTCAGTGGAGAAAGGGGGTCTGAAGGCTGGGCCTTGGAGGAAGGGCAGTAGCCTTTCCTTAGTGAGCTGGCGGGAGCTTCTGGTGAGGCAGGGTGGCAGTGGTTGGGGTGGGGGGTGGTAGAGCAGGTGGTGAGGATGCTGAAGGTGATGATGTGGTGGTCTGACCATGGGGTGGGAGTGTTCCCAGTGATGATGAGTGGGCAGTTATGTTGTGCGATCCAGTCGAGAGTTCTGCCCTGGGTGTGGGTTGTGCTAAACATGGTATTATTGTAGCCCAGAGCCTTGAGGGCTGAGTCAAGGGATTTGGCTGCTGGGTCCTTACTGTCCAGGAGACCTAGGCTAACGTCCCCAAGGAGAATGGCTTTAGATTGTTTTTTGAGGTTGTCAGAGAGGAGGTGGATGAGAGAGGCTTGGAAGTCACCTGTTGGGCCTAGGGGGCGGTAGACAATATGGACAGCAATGGAACATTGGGGAGAGAGGTTGATTTTGACTTGAAGGTCGTCACTGTTGTTTTGCAAGGATTTCTCTACCTTCCTGATAGAAAAGCAGTCTTTGGCAATAAAGACTTATTTATGTTTAAGAGAGATAAAATAATTACCCAAGGAACGATAAAAATGTTAAATAGATGGGAAGCTCGAACGGGACCCAAAAATTGGTCAGAGTATGGTAACTGTTCGACATTTTCGGTTGTACGAAAAGTCAGTACAGCCGAGATTCGAACAATTAAACTGTGCGTTCATTTATTTTCGACATTTTCGAGTGAAACAGTTTTTTAGTGCATCAACTCACTTATACAGAGGGATAGTGCTGAATTATTGTCTTGGAGGAGCATACATATTTCCTTCTAATCTGGTTGAGCGTCTGACCACAGTGAGGCAACTCAAACTAATCAGAGGGGTTTGTGAGATGGGGGATTTTCATCTCAGACACTTTTGAAAATATTGAGTTAAAAGGCTGCATTTTACAGTACATTGGGTACAAAGCTGTACAATTTCCAATAGGTTTTGTAGGGTAACCCATGGAAAAATCCATTAGCTGGCAAGTCTCCCACAGTACACAGGCGCATTTCCCAACACATTTACATGAGGCCTTTGCCCACAATTTATGCCAGTATTCTGTCAGTGTAAAAATACATGTGCTTGCTTGGTGTGCCTCATATTGCCAGTCAGGAAATTGGAATAAAACAGCTCTATGCTGGCTGTGCTAAAATGTACCAGTATTCCCACATTAAGTACACATTCATGTTTGATTTGCCACTAGAGATAGTGATGCAATTGCAAGTAAACATCTCTAAGCTGGCTCTGCCAATATATTCCATTGACCCCGAGTTAACATTATATTTGCTTTGCCGCTATATCCAGTAAGGCCATTGTTAATAAACATCTCCATGCTGGCTGAACCAATATGGGCCAGTATGCCCACATAACAACACATTCGTGGTTGATTTGCCACTAGAGATAGTGATGCAATTGCAAGTATACATCTCTAAGCTGGCTCTGCCAATATATTCCATTGACCCCAAGTTAACATCATATTTGCTTTGCGGCTATATCCAGTAAGGCCATTGTTAATAAACATCTCCATACTGGCTGAACCAATATGGGCCAGTATGCCCACATAACAACACATTTGTGGTTGTATTTTATCTAGAGCCAGTAAAGACATTGCAAGTAAACATCTCCATGCTGCCTAAACCTAAAGGTGTACTGTATCCACAATAACAGCACATTTAATTTTCCTTTGCCTCAACAGCCAGCAATGCCATTGATTGCAGGTAAACATCGCCACACTGGCTGTGCCAAAATATGCCATTATTTTGCCTCTCACTGGCGACACCAGCACCGATCATCAAGCATTCATCCGCCCAAATTCATTCACTCTGGCATTCACCATTCCCTATTCTCAAACGGCCTGGACCATGTAATGGGGGATCATACGCTTCTTACCACACGGTTAAGCTATATATTCTTCAAAAAAGAAGGTATGCTGATATGTGTCTGAAACCCACGAATTCCTATGACAAAAAGGTATATCAGTTACCCCAAAAAATCTCTTATAAACCTTAAAATATCTTTTTATTAAACACATAGATAATAGTACTCATAAAATGATCACATTACATAAAACTCCATAAAAACATGAAAACAAATTTTTTCACAAAAAAAGAAGAAAAAAAGGACACAAGAATAAACACATGCTGTGGGTTAATTCTCTTGATCACTGGATTAACACCATGTGAAACTTCACATTGGAGTTGTATTTCTTTTTTTACACACTGATATCCTGACTGTTTCCTAGACCCAACTTGCACAAGTTTCTGTCCCTAAACGCACATATAAATGTAGGACATTCATCAGGGGTATTTCGTTACTTGTGTTTCTGTAAACGTGATAGTCTTCTTTCCTATCACTTTTTTTCTTTGTCAGGTATGTTCAGTGGTTTTCAAACCCTGTGGGTTAAAGACAACCTATTAGGGTTTTCATTTTTATTTGCACATATCTACTAACGTTGAAATCTTATAAATAGACTCCGATAGTGACACCCCCGATCCACCTAGGGGGATAAGTATGCTTCACTCACTATGCCACAGTCTATTTATAAGATTTCAACGTTAGTAGATATGTGCAAATAAAAATGAAAACCCTAATAGGTTGTCTTTAACCCACAGGGTTTGAAAACCACTGAACATACCTGACAAAGAAAAAAAGTGATAGGAAAGAAGACTATCACGTTTACAGAAACACAAGTAACGAAATACCCCTGATGAATGTCCTACATTTATATGTGCGTTTAGGGACAGAAACTTGTGCAAGTTGGGTCTAGGAAACAGTCAGGATATCAGTGTGTAAAAAAAGAAATACAACTCCAATGTGAAGTTTCACATGGTGTTAATCCAGTGATCAAGAGAATTAACCCACAGCATGTGTTTATTCTTGTGTCCTTTTTTTCTTCTTTTTTTGTGAAAAAATGTGTTTTCATGTTTTTATGGAGTTTTATGTAATGTGATCATTTTATGAGTACTATTATCTATGTGTTTAATAAAAAGATATTTTAAGGTTTATAAGAGATTTGTTGGGGTAACTGATATACCTTTTTGTCATAGGAATTCGTGGGTTTCAGACACATATCAGCATACCTTCTTTTTTGAAGAATATATTCACCATTCCCTCACATTCATTTACTTGCACATGAAGCATTTACCCACATTCATTCACGTGTGCATTCAGTGGTCCCCATTGTCCATTGCCCAAGACCACATACACTCTACACATACACCTGCATCCTGTGACAGGTCGGTAGAACAACTGCCTGTCGGCGTGCTTACAAAACTGAGACCCAGTCACCAAATATAGTTCAAGGGTTTTTACTAACCTTTGTATACAGACTAAATTAAAATGAGCCAGGATGGTGGCAAAAGGCAACAAAATATGTGGCAGGCTAATGGTACTTACAAGTGTCAGGGCGATAGTGTCTCCAGGTTTCAAGGTCAAAGTGAGTGAGGGCTCTGTCTCTCTGAACAATGGGTCAACAGAACAAGGCCCACACTCTGGCGCCGAAGGCAAAGCTAAACACATCTTCACTCTCATGGCAAACCATGTTATTGCCAAACCTAGCATGATACAATCACCTGGCCAGCCCTCATGGATCCCAGTCCACTGAGTGTGCACACCACAACTCACCTTGCCACAATCCACCACATTGAGAATTGGGAGTGAATTTAACCATTTCCTTGCTGTTTCCAGTATCCCATGCAAGAGCAGAACTTTCCGAACAGAACTGCGGGTTACAGCACAGTAGCCAATTTCAAGGAACTCCGTCCTGGTGGAGGTGAGACTCGGGTTATTTGCATGCTGGCGAAAGCTCTTTGGACCTGACCAGCAACTTTAATGGGAGCCCATTGACCTCATTTGTGGAAAAGGTTAAGAGCAATGGAGTCCTTTAGGGCTACGATTCACCGCCATAATTACATGGAAGCAGCTTGGATAAACTTGCAATTTGAATATATCCATATTTTTGTTGGTACCAAGTGAAGAAATCGATTTAAGAAAATCGATTTTTTAAAAGACCGATTTAGAAAGACCGCTCCATGCGGTCATTCTAAATTGAACGGTCAGCCCCTGTGACACACGTAAGTGTGTGCAGGGATTGACACACACGGCCGGGCCGGAAGAGGGGAGAGTCGGGTACCTGAGGTCTTTTGTGAAGGTTTTTGTGAGTGTTGCATGTGTGTGTTTGTGTGCAATGTTAGGGGTGGGTTGCGTGGAGCGGGTATATATAAGTGTGTGCATGTTTGTCTGCCTGTTAGTGTTTCTGTGGTGGGAAGGTGGGACGGAAGAAAGGCTTTTGACGGGGAAGCGGGCAGAGTGGGAGGAAAAGGGATCTCGGGGTAAAATCCCCGATGTACAAACAAATCTAGCTACAGTGGGAGGGGTGGAGGCAGCCGGGGGATCGGATTCTTGGGGGTATTGTTGGGGGTCATGTAATATCATATTTCTGCATATTGACGGCCACACAAAATCGGCCAAAAAAACCCGGTCATTTTTGTGTTCAGTCTTCAACATGCGGAAATATCACATAGAACCGTTTTTCTGGTAATTATTTATTTGTAGAGACTGCACTATCTAGCTCTATGGGCCTCATTACGACCCAGGCGGTAAGGGGTTTACGGCAGCGTAAACAGCGCCGACCCTTACCGCCTGATTCCGAGGTCCCTTAGCGCCATGGAGGATTTAACACCTGCTTTTAGCAGGTGTTAAAATCCATGGCGCTAAGGGACCTTGATGTTAATTACGCCACCGTAATTTACGGTGGCGTAATTAACGCCTTCCCCACTCCCATTATGCCCTATGGGGCAAAAATGGGAATGGGGAAGGGTAAATGGGGATTGGGGACTTACCGCCCCGCCAACCTCGGAATGGGGCGGTAAGTCCGCCAACCACCATGGCGTAAACGTAGTTTACGCCATGGTGGTAAAGGTACGACCCAGGCGGTAACTTACCGCCTGGGTCGTAATGAGGCCCTATCACTTGGTAAGAGTGATGGAATTTGGATAGTTTATTTAAAGCATTGCTCTTCTTAATGCCAGAGTCTTAACAAGCACATACTTCAATGCTGTCTGCACTTCCTGGCATTCACACAATTGAAAGCATGTGAACCATACCCATGCCAACATGTCGATTTCTCGCTATAGGGCACTAAGCGAGACTGCAAAGGATAGGTTAGAAATACTTCATTCACGTATCTGCAATAGAGCACGGGTCAATGTTGCCCTTCACCTAAGGATAGACACCAGGGCCCGTATTGCATACGCCCGCCACCAGCAAATCAAGGCAGCCACTACTCAGAGGCAAAATTGCATTTATGTGGTGCACATTTGTGATAGGACATTTGTGCCCAGGAGCATTTCTCAAAGCAACTGAGTTGGAAGACCTCTCCATTGTAAAGGATGTCCACTTGCTGCTGGAGCACTCCCTGATGTCACCAGTGGGGCTGGATCCTGTGCATCAGGCTCCTGCAATCCCCAAGTGAGATTTGGGTTGGGTTCTGCTGGCCCGAAAACGTGTAATGTAGCTGAGATCGGCCTAGATCTCCCTCAAGGGCCTTGATTCTCCAGGAGATTGTAGGAGGCCTGGTAGTCCAGGTTTCAGAGTGGGTATAGATAGTAAAAAGCATTGTAAAGGTAACTTCAAATGGAAAAAGGCCGAAAGAAGAGAGAATAGGGGGGTGGCACAAAGAAGGAGGGGTGTCTGCCTGGATGGGAGGGGGTTAACAAGAAGAAACCTTTGAAGTTTAACCAGGGTATTACCCAAATTGACCTTTTACAATTGACCTTTTGTACAATTAACCTAATTATAGTGGTCCTAATTGACCTTCTGCACAATTAACCTATATATTATTTTAGTTATTTTATATATGTATTGGGTTGGTTTTGGATTATAAATAATATAAGGGGATTGGGTGAGGGGTTGCAGGGGGTTTTGGATTGGTGGAGGGTTGTGGGGGGTTTCCCCCACATATATGTCCCAATTGACCTTCTAAATTAGGTCAATTCTCCCGAGGTCAATTCTCCCGAGGTCAATTGTGAAAAGGTCAATTAGTATACAACCGTTAACTGAACAAGATAAACATGTAATCTGAAGCAAGATATAGCAAACGGTTAATGCTCTCCTGCAAAGGTTTGTATCTGTGTAGCCAATAAGTCACAAGGATGAAACTGAGTAGTAACTCTGTATGCACAATATAGCATCACCATCAAAGTTGTTCAAAAGATGCGTTTATCGTCCCTGGCCTCTCACAGTGTAGAGGAGCAGGTGGACACCTTCTCCCTGGTCTCTGCCCCCTTAGCACCGTCCTATTGGAATGACAGGCAAAGAGCCACAATTGGGAACCCATGCATGAATCCTTGCAATATTCCTGTAACAAATCGAGTATATGAGAGAAGATATGTACTCAGGAACCCTTTAAAATGTACCCACAAGCTGATATAATGAAGGAAAGTTACCAAGAAGATGCTAATTGCCGAGCTGTTGAAATACAGCCATGAACAGAATGGATGTACATTAAAACAAAGTCTGACGACAGTAAAAGAATGTCATAAAGAAGATATAACAACCTATGCTGAAACGATATGAAAATACTTGAGGATGACGATGTAACTGAAGAAGTAAGAGAAACATGTATTCAATGATACAGTAATCATGAACATGAAGAATGAAGTGACTCACTGGTCAATAACTGTAAATATGCTGAAATGCAACATAGAAAGAACATATAGAAGATTGCTTATGAGAGCTATATATGCAACGTTTAGGATGACCAATAGAAGAAGATGGGCAACGGCTTAAGACAATTAACCCAGCTACCTCAAAATACGAGCCCAGGATCTTAAAGTCAACAGATGATGAAGAAGTTATTTTCCTCTTGCAAAATAGAGGAGTACATTGGTTTAGGACCAAGGATGCTATTTCGAGAGATGAAGGCAACGTACGAAGGGAGTACAATGAGCAGACCATGTGCGAAGGACATATTTTCCAAGATTAGGAGGAACAAGAACATTTACGGATGCCAAGTATTGGACAATTAAAATTGCACAACATGTATATGGGATAGAGTGAGCAAGTCTCTAAACAACAAGAGGAGCAACTGCACCCAATATAATTGAATCAAATAGTGCTGAATACACTTTCTAAATGGACACATTTGTGGTCTTGTAACACGTGACGAAGAGCTCATAAACAAGGGCTATTCATTAGGCTTGTAGCTAAGATAATGGTGTGCCTACACTCCCTTGAATGTTCCGAGACAGTGCAGACTAGCAAGGTCAATCTTCAAACAAAGGACATTGGCATGAGGCCTACCGATGAGAGAGGGTAGACTAACTGGGAAAATAAGGGGAGAGCTGACGTATCTCCAAGCACCTGGGTTTCTTTTCTATGTACATGCTGCTAGCGAGCTGGATGTCCAAGGTTGGACTTGGGTTGCCAACCAATCAGAAAAGCCTGCCATACAATTTTTCATACAATGTTACAAGTATTATTCCGCTGCCATATTCTTTGCTGTAATCAGTGTGCTTCGTACATAGAAGTAGCTCAGGGCTTGTCCTTCAGAGAAGGGGCAGACATTGAGATATTAACCCGTATATAATTCTATATGTAGACATGTTCCCCTAATCCAATCGCACCCCTCAATAGGATTTTGTAATATGCCCCATAGGATGACATCATAGATAATGCATCTTGCATTATATGAACTAAGTAAAATCAAAGATACATTATTGGGCCTCATTATGGGTCCGGCGGTAACCCTGCCAGTGCCACTAGCGGATTGCTGGTGGACTTGTGATATTTTACTGGTGCCTGACTTCCCAGCGCTACCGGGAGATTACACCTCCCCGGTGGCCTGGGAATTAAAGGGCCAGTAAAATGTAAGTCCCCATTCCTGTAGAGTCCCATGGGACTCTATGCGACTGGGGACGCAGCAGAACTGGACTGTTGTTAACGGTGTTGGTGCTTCCTTGAGGATGCTTACCACCACGGCTGCTGCGCCGGGCAGGGTCAGACCTGTTGGGCGCAGCCTCCACGGCAGGCAGACACATAGTTTGCTGGTCTGGAAACAAAGCTGCCAGTGATTTCAAGAAACATCAGACCTGATAACGAGTTTGGTGGCAGTGGTAAAAGGTCAGATTACTGGGTGTTTCAGTGCACTGCCAAAGTACGGGTTTCACTACCAAAACCCTTCTTTAGCACCCACCCCTGTGCGGTGGTAACTGCCATCACACAAAGCGCTACCACATGCAGGGATTACCACATGAGGCAAATACCGGACTCCATAGATTCCTATGGGACTCCAAAATGGGGAGTAACGGTAAGGTTTGGATGACTCAGAATCATGCAGACCTCTCCAAGTATCACGCATTTACTGCATGTGGTAATAGTAAATGAGTTTGGGAGTATTATTGGAGGTAATACCACCAAACGGACAACCAGACCCCAAGTCTTATACCCTTGCAGTACATTAAGAGTAGGTTATCTATTCAGAACCTTTGCAAAAATGGAAGTGTGACAGGCAAAAGGTTTTGACTCAATCATAACCCGTGCCATTGACAGCATTCCCAGGCTTTCTTCCGCATCAAAATACACCCTGTAGAGTGATGGACGCATTTGATAACAAAACATCACCGTAACATTTTATAAAAGGTGTAGATCACTTTTAATATAGCATCAACCCCTCGTTCCAAGGGCTGGAACAGGGGCCGGTAACCGCCCAGCAGCCCAAGTTATCGGCCTGAGGGACGCATGTTCCGTTGAACGCAGGCTGAGATTAGAGGATTCAGGCTGCGACCCGCGGAACCTGATTGGCTGCACCCCACTGCCGCTGCCCGGGGTGCTAATAGTCATTAGGCCACTGTGAATTCTCCATTTGCCATTTCCTTTAAATGGGGAGCCGGGGACTTCTAAAAAGTAAAAGGAATACACTAGCGCTTACTGTACAAAGGGGAATTGATGGGCTCCCCATAGCCCCCTCACCCCTCCACGATGCCTGGGGTGCTGATGGGTGGGGGGTCGGGGGGATTCTCAGCCAGCCCCAAGGCAGGAAGACCTGATTTTCTCCTCTGCCACTGATCTCCTCCTTAACATGAACGTCATGATCAAAGGGTTTTCAGTAAATTAAATTCAGCAAGTCATGCCTTTACGAGAAAAATGAAAATACAAACATGAATAACAGCCAAGGGTGTGGGGAAAGGAAGAAGGCATGTACAGCAAATGAAACACAGCATTTACAAAACCCGATCAGGCACACATCTGGCGTTGGTCTCAGCTTCCAGGTGGGGATGTTATCTTTGAATCTCATACATGGGACCAAAGTGCGGAAATTGCACCAGATGGCAATTTCGTGTTCAAGTGTGCTACTTAACCATTCAGCAGTTTTGAGCTAGACTTTGGTGAAGAGTCACTACTGAATTTGAATGGGAGTTTCTAATTGTGGGGTCCCCTATTACTTACTATGCCAACCTCATACAGAACGCTGGGCTGTATCATTTATTATTTAAATGTTTTCTGCAGAATAGTCCTACCGGTCCCAAGCTATAAGTCTTTCAAAACAAACTTTGTAAAAACATTTTTTTTTTAAAGTGTACATTCACCTCTGAAGATTTTTGTAAAGTGTCATGGTGTCCCGGCAATATGGGGAGGAGGTAAAACCAGGCTTACCAAAATAGTTTTGTGTTGAATCGTTGCGCCAGAAAAACCTCTAGACAGATCAAAGCCAAGTTTGGCCAATGAGGTGACATCTTCATTAGGTGGGATGCAGTCTAGCATGTCTTTTAAAAAAGCAAAAAAAGGCCAAGCTAATGCAGTTATCTGTTTTGCTGGTGTGTTCATGGGCCCAGGATTCTGACAATATTTTGGGTCAATGCACCAGACCTAGGCCTCTATCACAGGTAATTTGCGTCGGGATACAGTCCAACGCAATTTGCGCCGGATCCCGAGTTGCGGTGGGCGGAGTAAATCCTCATTCCCATTGGGTCCATTGGACCCAATGGGGTTTTCTTGGGGGTTTCTTGGCGCAATTAGCGCTTCGCTAATAGCCCCGAAAATGGCCGAAAAGGGGAGGTTTTTTACCTCCAGCAAAAAGCTCCCACTTTCCGCCAAACTCGAGATGGTAAATGCAGCGGTAATAGTGTTACCACCACATTTTATAGCTCCGCCCAACTCGTGATGAGGCCCTAGCTTGTGCTGCAAAGACTCTTATCAGGGGTATCAAGGTGGGCTGCAGGGGGATAAGATGTGCCCATTTATTATGGGAGTCACTAAACCTGTGTCCTGCTCGCCTTCCACACATTTCTTCATCTTCTTCCGATGTGAAAGTGGCAGAGGGTGCCCTTGGGGTCTGCACTACTAATAAAGCGTTCATGGATTCCGGGAGCAACACTTTCTAACCAATGTAGCCTGCACAAGTAGTAGCAAGAACAAAACACCTGAGGCACAACCAAGGGACCGAGGCAGCGAGCAAGGCTTCTGGAGAGGGGTGGTGGGGCTGCCCTCGATGGGGTCCCAGCAGGACACTGAGTGTGTTAGAGTAAGGTTTGAGGTATCTCTCAGCGTGCAAGCTAACATACTAAGGAAGATGAAATGGGTGACTGCGGCCTCAAATTTGACGCTAACCTTCACTGAACCTTAGATTCTTGCCTCCCATAAGCCTTAGCAGGTTTCCATCTGCCAACTAGCATATGCATGTTTTGTTCCTCTTGGAGTAAAGAGAGAGAGGCAGAGAGAGAGAAAGAGAGAGAGGGGGAGTTGAAATGGGGTGCTAGAGAAATGGCACCTGTCTGCAAAGGGCCAGGTGTTGGAGTGCAGGGTTCCAGGTTGTTTTGCCTTGTATGGCCTACTCCCGCCTCCCCCTGACTAACTGACTCCCCTTAAAGATTTCCTACTACCTTACACTACACACAGAAAACCCCCACAGGAAGCCACCCCAGGCCTAGCCATTAGCACATGAACACTAACTGGCCAAGACTAAGCTCTCCTCTTAAGCCATGTCGCAATCTCCTTAAATACCTCCCTGCTAAAGCCCTTCGGTCATCTATTTCGAACTCTCTGCAGATCAGATGCTTTTCCAAGCAGAGAGTGGGGGGTAGATCTCTCTCTCCTCCGCAGGTGCCTCCCTCTGGAATGGTCTCCCTGGCCCTCTCAGACTTGAGCCGGATCTCCTTAAATTCCAGAAGCGTCTCAACGCTTTCCTTTTCTATTCCTCCTTCCCTTTCTCCTGCTAATGTCCCCCCTGCTGCCCTTTGACTGGCTGCCTGGTTTCTTCAGGTTCTTACAGGACACCAGGCCCTCCTCGACCAGTCTACCCCTGCACTTGGGTCTCTCCTGATGCCCCCACTAACCTGCACGTGCCCTTCTGGGCTCCCTCCCCCTGCACTAGCCTGGCTGAGCCTGCCCCCCATTGAGCCCTTCCAGCCTGTCTCTCGCATTCAGCACATGGACCACTCTCTGCATTACCCTGGCACTTATCCACCTGGCCACCCCTTGGCACTTGCATAACCCATGAGCCCTTCCGCCCTGACCAGCACTTTCGTCATGCGCTCTCCCCCGCACTTCTTGTTACTGCACTTGCACGATACAAATGGCACAAGGCCTAGTAGGGCAGTTTTTCTGTTTTTTTGTTTTTCTTTCATCCATGTTTCGCCCACCCTCTTTTGTCTTGTTGCGTCTTGAAACACCTTTTGCTGTATAGGGCATTATAAATACCCAATAAATAATTAAATCAGTGGTTAACCAGACCCAAAGCAGTGTAATCTATCAGATCTTGGCTCTTCCCTATGGATACCATACTCCCAGGTTTCTTCACCAAACCCATAGAAAGCAGATTGTCACTAAGGAACCAGCAACTTCTGACCTGCACCCATCAACGGCCATAGATTTAATTTGTCTTTCCCACTCTCCCACTAATGAATCCCACCCCTTTATTCCCCCTTTTTCTCTTACAGAGCCAAGCATAGCAAAGCCACCAATTATTGGCAGATGGGCACTATGCAAGACCATTGCACAACATTTCATAATAACCATAAATAAGTCAAAACCTTTGCCTTTGTTGGTACGTGTGTTTAACAAAACTTAAGCGCAAAGAACAGCTGCAAGGGTACACATCCCCCTTTTAAGCCTAAATTCATAGAATACAGCTGAGTTCCACAGAAAATGTGGTCCAGCTGTCACATAGTCACAGACATAGCTATCCTCTTTGCACCTGAGCATACAACTTGGCATGGCTTAAACTAGACATCGCTGTAAGTAATCGATTAGTCACCTAAATTCTAATTACTGTTCACATGCAATGTGAAGCTCTTCTATTTTCATGTTTGCACAGACTTTGTTCTTCCAAAGAACCTTCCACCCCACAGCACTACACAGCCATAACAATTGGAGTAGGGTCTATACAAATATCAGCTAACATATCATAATGTAAAAACATTATCCATAAACAACTTTGTATATCTTATACATAAAACAACAAGCTTCAGATAATTCATTTTCAAAGTAAAAAATAAATAAAAAAAGATGTAATATTTAGGCAGAAAAGTTGTTAACTAAGTGCAAGTGAAACCATTGCTCATATACATTACATTAGTCCAAAATGTTGTTAGTCTCAAGAGACAACTGCATCATTGGCCCAAAGTAGGCAAGTAAACTCTGGTCGACATTGGCGAATATTTCAACTCCTCAAAAGTGGAAGTAATATATTGGGACTCATTACAACTGTGCCGGTCTGGAAACAACGGTGCCGGTAAGCTTACCGGCACTGTTGTTTCCGGACCGGCACAGTAAAACTCTGCGGGCGGGTGCCGTCCCGTCCGCCAGAGTTAGACCTGGAATGGCACTGACTCGCAGAGGTCTCAAGGGAGCACCGGCACCATTGTTAACAGTGCCGGTGCTCCCGTGTCCCCATTCCCATGGAGTCCTATGGGAGTCCTATGGGACTCCATGGGAATGGGGACTAACAAAATTACCAGCGCCTGACTTCCCGGCCACCAGACTTGGAATAGCCCGGTGGCACTGGGAAGTCAGGTGCCGGTAATTCATTACGGGTCCGGCGGCTACCTGCCAGTTTTACCAGCACGGTTACCGCTGCACCCGTAATGAGGCCCATTGTGTCTCAAGAGCTCAGATTTCTTGCAAAGAACAATGCGTGACATGAGCTCTCTGGCATAGATGGACAGGAAGGGCAAGACGCTGTTATCAATTCTCTTGGTTTCTCCACCAGATTAGCCGTCCAGCGATCATACGGACACAACTAAACCAGAGTCTAGAGATTTGACTTCAATCTTTGAAAAATATATTACGAATGAGATATGGGTTTGGACCAACAGGACTAGAAATTGCTAAAAGTGCTTGATTGAGCGGTTTACTCAGCTCGAATTCTTCTCTGGCATTTTTGAGAATGTCTTCGATGTATTTTTTGCACAAAGATAACTTCAATTTCAAGCAATGAGCAATAGAAACAGCAGTATCAACTATCTGGGAATATGTACGACCGCCAAAATGTCTGAATTATATAAAGTCAATTACTCTCCATTAGTACCCGGCGAGAGACAATCAGAATGCAACAAGTATTCTGATTGGCTCTCGCCGGGTCATTACCCGGCCGAGAAGCCTTCGATTCTCGGCCGGGATTCCAGCCGCCTTGTCCTCGGCGGGGGCTTGGCAGCCCCTCAGCCAATGCCTTTGCCCCCCGCCGGGGACTCGGGTAAGCTTTTTCTTTTTCCTTCCCTCCCTCCCTCCTCCCTACCCCACCTACCTTTTTGCTCCTGCGTCCCCTCTGGGCAACGAAAGCAGGCTCCAGCAGTGTGGAGACTCGGAGCGGGCCATCCCTGCTCCGTGCCTCCACGCGGCTGGAGGCTTCCATCATCCCCCAGCGGGGACGCAGGTACGTTTTTCTTCCCTCCCCCCCTTCCACACCCCCAACCCCACTTACCTTCTGCTTCTTTTTTTTTCTTTTTTTTTTTTTGGGAGCAGATGCGCTGGGAACACTTGTGTTCCCAGCACCTCCCGATGGCCGCCATGGAAAGGGAAAATAGACTCCGTTTTCCCTTTCCCAGCGCCCATTTCTTTCATTGGGCCTCATTACACGGTAGGCGGTAACCATGGCGCTATTAGCGCCATGGTTGCCGCCGGTACCGTACCGAGTCCGCCTTGGTGGATGGCGGAATTACCGCCCTACTCCAAGGTGAGCGGGGGCGGTAATTCCCCAATCCCCATTTACCCTTCCCCATTCCCATTTTTGCCCAATAGGGCATAATGGGAATGGGGAAGGTGCTAATTACGGTACCGCAAATTGCGGTACCGTAATTAGCTCTGAGGTCCCTTTGCGGGTCCCGTCCTTAACGCCTGGAAAAACCAGGCGTTAAGGGAGGACCCGCAAAGGGACCTCGTAGTAAGGCGGTAAGGGTTTACCGGTACCGGTGCCCTTACCGGTACCGGTAAACCCTTACCGCCTACCGTGTAATGAGGCCCATTGTTTTTTCTTTCTGTTTCGAAACGCAGCGAAACAGAAAATAAAATGCCATTAACACCCCGGTCTAACGAGCCGGGGTGCTAATGGCAATAAGACCTTCGGCGGTGGGCCAATACCGCCCACGGTAATGCCCCCGGGGCTTCGTTAAGGCCCTCGCTACGCTCGGGCCTATAACTACGGCCCGGGGGCATTACTTGGGGCGGTATTGGCCTGCCGCCTCGGGTCTTATTGCCACATTATTTGCACAGCTCAAGGCAGATGTGGACATGAAATGGCGGCAGGCAGCGGTTTCTTGGCTTGGAAGATTGGCCATTGCTCAGATGAGTATACTTCCCTGTTTACTATTTTTCTGCCAGGCTTTACCGATCCCAGTCCCAGAGAGAGACCCTGTATCATTTCATGCTAGGACTGTTACATTTATATGGAAAGGCAAAACACCTAGAGTCAATAGAAAAATACTCATGCTACCTAGAGAGAAAGGAGGTGTGGTGTGCAAGTATTGCATGGCGGTGCAGTTGATGGTGTTCGCAGATTAGATGAAGGGGAAAACAGAATGACACTGGGTGTATGTGGAGCAGGCGGTGGCTGGAACCAGTATCTGGGCTCAACCGTGGCTGCACCTAAGTGGGGAAGTTCCTTCCCTGTCAATCAACCCTATCACAGGGATTCCCCAGCAAATCTGCGATGACATTGATCGACGATTGGGCTTGACCTCCTTCCCTACCCCACCAATCCATTGCTTGAAAACCCAGAATTTATGTGGGTTTAGTCCCGAAGGCTTTTGAGAAATTGAATTTAGGAGGGTTTTAAAGGGTGGGAGATACTTTCACAAGGGGGTCGTCAAGCATTTTGAATCTTGTAAGAATCAGCGTAGAAAGGGGTTTGGAGACAAGATGGAGTACTTGCAATTGAGGCATAGGATTACGCAGAGCACAGTGAGTGGTGGGGCAACATGGCTTCTTGTAAAATTTGGGAAAATCATTCAGACCACAAAGTCCAATCAGGGTATAACATAGAAGAGCTACAAGCTACTGGCAGCCTTATCAACTCTCAAGGCGAAACGTCATAGATTCAAGAAATAGGTCTAAGACACATACAGCCTCATTATGAGTGTGTCGGTAAGTGGTAAAGTTGGCAGTAACTCCATTAACACCAACTTTACCACTACGACAAATTACGGGTTTGGGCATGGAGTGGAGGATGTGCCTACAGGAAAATCCTGGAGGTAAATCCTCCAACTCACTGCTGAAAAATCGGCAGAATCGGCAGAATTACCGTGGCAGGGATTCCGCTACAGCAATTCCACCAAAAATGCCCCATAGAGTCCAATGGACTCAAATTAAATGGGGAATTGCACCACCAATTGTAATCCGGCGGGAATTCCGTCAGACCAAGTGGCGGTAACAGTAATTTGTTTGGGTGGTATTCCGGCAGATTTACCGCCAGGATACTGCCCAACTCGTAATGAGCCAATAGAATGGACTATGGAGAAGAATACCAAGCCAAATGCTAGAGTACACCTGGCAGAAATTCATTATTAAATAATTCAGCTGCAACTACACCCCAATTAGACTGCAAGCAATTTTATTGAGAGATTCAGTTTAGTGTTGTAGTGGCTGCAATGAGGCAGGCACATATATTTATATATGGTTTGGCTCAGGGGTGGACTGGCCTATAGGGAACTCTGGAGATTTCCCGGTGGGCCTCTGCACCCTGGGCCTCTTTTCTGTGGTATTTCCAAATTTTCTCATAGGAAAAGCATTGGGCTTGCTGAAAAGGTGTCATACAGGGCCACTTTGAACTTTATTTCCAGGGCCTCTTTTGGTCCCCAGTAATTATTTCCAGGGCCTCTTTTAGTTCCCAGTCCAGCCCTGGTTTGGCTACCCTCATCTTCTAGGTTTCTGGCTAGATATTAGATGGATGGGAACCATCAGCTTTACATTCTGCAATGATCAAAAAGACTTTTGAGTTTCTATGCTTTTTTGTAATTGTGTGTATGTCTAGTCGATAAATATAAAAATTTGGGAAAAAATGCCCTTTGGCAGATCAAAGTTATTGTTCCATGATAGGGTTATAGAGTAATCTATGTTTATAACAGAACTTTACAAAGACCGAGAAGAAAAAAAAGAAGTTGAGTAGATATAACCGTCATAATGCATAAAGAAAACACTAAAATGTGGCATCATCAGTGACATCAATGATTGCATCACATACGACATGATGGATGGCATTTCTGATGACATAATCTTTGACGTGAATGCAGTCGTGCCTCAGTCGTACTGCACAAAGTAAAAGCCTTCCCAATGTGCCGCAAGCACAAGACACGTGTTTTCAGGATACTCAGTGTATATCCATACCCTAAGCAGGTTCCTCCTTCTGAATGCGCCCAAAAAGCAATAGATAGCTGTATAGTAATCTGTGTTCATAAAACACTCTTACAAATTCTCAGAAGGAATTTGAGTTGGGTGGATGTTGTGCTACAATAAATAAAACTAAAAACCACTGAAGTTCAGCATTGCCAGTTACTGAAGCAACTACAACTCAGTCTTCTCTTGACTCAATTTATTTTCCCCACTCAGTCACTTGTCATTGTTGTTATTGTGTGTCAGTCCTTTCCGAAGGAAGAGGGACCGGAAATGATGAAGCCGGGGAGGAATTTGAAAGTGGAAGTTTGTCTTCTCAGGGGATAAGGATATTGATTGTGACGCAGATGAATTTAGTCGAAAATGCTATGCCTCTTGCAGTTGTGAGCCCTGAAGGTTCCAGGTGGCCACAGCCGAGCAGATGTTAAGGGTCACGGTGGGCATCTCTGGAAGAGCAGAGGAGGCAGGGTGGATAGAGAATGTGTCACTACCACCGGGGGCGGGGTAGGGGGATAGAGGAGGATGAACTTATAGCAAAAAAGGTTTTGCCACTGCAGCATTTGAAGATGTCAGATGGGACTATGGAGGACATAAGGCTGACATTTATGGAGGGTGTGACTCTGCCGCAGGAAGAGACAGTGAAGGTGGAGATTGGAGGACACACAATGACAGGGGGTTTGCCACTGCCATGGGGGGACTGCAAAGGGAGGCATGGATAAGGCAGGGATGAAGCAGGAAGACATTATGCCAGAGGTGTTGGATATGGTTGGGGAAGACTGACAGCCAAGACGTGACTTGGTGCAGGAGTGGGGCATTGTAATTGCAGACCGGTCTAGAGCTATACCCGGACAACGCCATAACAAACCTTGCAGCTGGAGAGGAGACAGAGGAAGGAGCAGCAGAGAGATTGGACTGCTCTGAGCCAGAGGAGGAGAAGAGGCAAGAGGTGGTGGAAGGGGAGATGGAAGAGCAAGAAAGCAGGAGGCAGAGGGGGTCCCAGAGCAGAGCAGATGTCTCAAGAGGAGCAAGGGGCTGAGTCACATGCACCTGTGCCTGGTCTTGCAGAGAGGTAAGGGCAGGCACAAGTCTGCCTTGCCAACTCTAAGGTGGGACAGGGGGCATCCAATGTACAGGCACTGCCCACCTCATTATGGGCATGCAAGAACGTTAGATTGCTGGAGGGGAGATCAGTGAGGATTCCGGAAGGCGCTATCAAATGAAACCTTTGTGACATAGCAGTGAAGCGAGGTACACCAAGGAAGGGACCACCCCAATACACAAACACATGGAATGGACACATAGGCCTCACTACGACTTTGGCGGTAACGCTAAAATCTGGTGGTCGCACTATTACCGCCGGATTTAAGGGTCTGCCAAATCAGGACTTCGGCGGATTTCGCCCTAGCTCTTTGCTGGGCAGAAAGCCGCCGAAAATTCGCGCTATTACCGCCGGCGGGAAATCCACCGACGGTAAGAGCGTGAATTTTCCCCATTGAGCCCAATGGGGAATGGGGCATTCCCGAATGGGCTCAATGGGGAATGGGGATTTACATTACCGCCAAACTCGTGATCCGGCGCTATTAGCGCCGGGGAGTTTGGCGCTAGGGCTAATACCGCCGGCGGTAATAATGCCGGCGTTACTGCCAAAGTCGTGATCAGGCCCATAGTCTACAGAAGTGAGGACACACCTGCACATCTCAAGACACACAAGAACACAAGGCATTAAGAACAAGAAAGTGATCAGACATACAAGCTTTAATAGCGGAAAGACAGACCGAAAGATTAGAGTCAATTGTGGGTGTGAAAGAAGAAAAAGACAAAAAGAGTTGGGAATCGTCAGCATCGAAGTGATGAGATAACCCAAAAGAATAAATAATAGTAGCAATCGGAGAAGTGTAGAGAGAGAAGAGAAAAAGACCACGGACAGGGCCCTGTGGAATGCCGTGAGAGAGAGGAGAGGCATCGGAACAGGTTCCGTCCCATGAGACCGAGTTGGTACGGTTAGATAAATAAGTACAGAACCAGAGAACTCAAAACAGGCCCGGCTCCAGCAGGGGGGTTAGGGGGTCAGGCCCCCCCAAGGCCAACCCCTGGCCCCCCCTAGAAAGGAGGCATTGGCCCTCATTACGATACTGGCGCTAAACCATGGTGCTATTAGCACCATGGTTGGTGCCGGTATCGTAACAAGTCCGCCAATGTTCAATGGGGAATTACCACCCCATTCCAAGGTTGGTGGGGCGGTAATTCCCCATTGAACATTGGCCCTTCCCCATTCCCATTTTTGCCCCATAGGGCTCAATGGGACTGGAGAAGGCGCTAAGTACGGTACTGCAAATTGCGGTACCGTACTTAGCACCAAGGTCCCTTTGCGGGTCCCTACTTTAACGGCTGGTCTAGACCACCCGTTCAAGTCGGGTCCCACAAAGGGACCTCGTAGTATGGCGCTAAGTGTTTAACGGCGTCGCAGCCTTTTACGGCGCCGTTAAACACTTAGCGCCAGGGTCCTAATGAGGGCCATTGTCTTTGGTGTTTCTTTTTTTTCTTTTTTCTTTTTTGCTACAGGTTAAATGTATTTTAACCATACGCAATAAAAATAAAAGTTACCATCACTGGGACTCGGTGGCAGGGGAACTAGGGGAGGTTGCAGCCAGGTGGGATTTGGCAATTAAAATTCTGTGGGGCTGCACTCCAGGAGGCGGAGTCAAGATGTGTTTGCTTGCCTTGGACAATGATTTATGCCCCACAGGCATGAAAGCAGAAATGACCAGGGAAATTGAGGGCCATTCACACCTACGATTAAGGTAGCACACTTGCTCAAGCAGGCAGATTACTATCTAACAAGATCCTGTGTTGCTTTTTTAACTGCACTGATCATCTTACTTACATTTCAAACCTCTCATTTATAAGAAAGCCATTTTTTCAAACTTAGCCGGTCCGATAGCACAGCGAGTAGAGCGCTCGCTTTGACGTCTGTGCGGAGTCTGCTGCCGCAGGTTTGAATTCCAGCAGGGCCAAACTCAGCCTTTCATCCTTCTGAGGTTGATAATTGAGCACCACACACCGTGGGTAATAATAAGCAGCGCTCAGATACCTGAGGGTTTGTAGCGCTATATAAATGCTAAATTATTATTATTATTATTATTATTATTATTATTATTATCATTATTATTATTATTATTATTATCCAGTTGATTTCACTAATTTAAAGCAGGTTTGTATGTGTGGGAATATAACTGTTGTTCCCATCATGCTTAATAAGATGTTAACTGTAGCAAACAATCAATGGCAGGTGATGATGCTTGGACACGGATTTCTGTACCAGATCCATAAACAGCTGAGGACCCCGACAATTTACATTCACTGGAACACAAGCCACTGCAAGCCTTTGGGCAGGGCTGCTCACATTAGTGGCATGGAGGCCAAGGCTGATTTGCAAACAACGGTATGGAAGCACGACCAAAGCAATGCCCGTCATGATTGATTCAGAGACTTGCATCCATCACACTGACGGCCCTTACAAATTACATTCAACGTATATATTCAGCTGCATGAACTTCTTTAGCATAAGTGAAACAATAAGGTTGGTAGTAAAGAAAAATAATTCTGGAGGGGAAAGTGTAGTAAAATCAAAGTGATTTGATGTAAGGCTTTGAATTAGGCTATTAGGTGTAAGCCAGAATGATTGCATTGGACCACAGATAGGATGGATACAGGATGTTAGGAGGGACACACATTCTATGGACAAGTTTGGTCGTTTACCCATCCATTGCTATGATAATCCCTATGGCATTAGGGATGCTACCTGCCCCCTCCCTGCTGAAACATACCTTCTTGGGTACTCTTTAAACTAACTCTGTCACAAAGTAACATCAAACTTTGTGCTGTATTGGGCCTGCTAGTGGTATATCTTAGCATTCTTTTGAGCGTTTAATGACTTAATTATCTCTGTAAATGAGCTCCTGTTGTACGACATTGGCGGTAACCCTTAAATCCGACGGTCGCGCTATTACCGCTGGATTTAAGGGTCCGCCAAATCAGGACTTTGGCAGATTTCTCCCCAACTCTCGGCTGGTGAGAAATCCGCTGAAAATTCGTGCTATTACCGCCGGCAGTAAATCCGCCGGCGGTAAGAGCGTGAATTTTCCCCATTGAGCCCAATGGGGAATGGGGCATTCCTGAAGGGGCTCAATGGGGAATGGGGAATTACATCCGGGAAGTTCGGCGGTAGGGCTAATACCGCCGGCAGTAATACCGCGGCGTTACCGCCAAAGTCGTGATCAGGCCCTTTGTCTTTTAACAATGTGTGTTTTCAGCAAGTCGATTTAAAAGCAACATGGGTGTCCTTGTATCTGCCCTTGCACTGGAATCCTAAAACAAGCAATGACAAAGCCTGCTGTTTTGAGATGTGTGTATTACACAGGCATTTGCCAGGCAATGACAGCCTATGCCTAGGTACTCACAGCATTTCCTAGATGTCCCCACCTTATGCCAGGTTGTACCCCTATGGGAGTGCCTGGTAAATGCCTGCCCATGTATAACCAATGCATGTTGGTTTCAGTTTGTCTCCCTAAGTGAAAGCATACATGCCTTGATGTGTGCACCTCACTGAGTTAGTCCAACAAGAACCTACCTGAACATATCAAGGCTAGGACGACAACTATTGGACAGCTTCCGATCTTAGTTTCATGCATAATAACCAGTGTGGTTCTGGCCTAAATAATATGTATCTTTGTCTGTGTGGAAGCCTAGCTTGCCTGGTCACAACTTTTCATGAAATGAACAGACGAGTACTGTCTTGATAGCATCATACTGTTGGAGTAACCATTAACAATGTTTGTATCCAGACAGAATACCTCATGTGTATTGTGGGTCTTGTTTGAATAGTATGATATAACTGCTGGGTGTTTAGTCAGTGCCGGGAAAGTAAGTTATTTACTCTGGGATGCCACCAGTGACAGAGGTGAGGAGCAGGACTGGAAGATTCTCCCCAAACCCCCAATAAACATTTTCCCTTCAGAAGATTGATTGTTAAACTTTAAAAATAACACAAGAAAAGAGCATTTCCTATTATGTTTCTGGCAAAGTATAAACGGTCCACATCTGATACACCTAAGAAAAGGGTATTGAAATATTTCCTGCAGAGTACAATCAGAGGTGGATTTTAAAGTCGGACAAGGGACAAATACCCATGGGGCATCCTGCTCTGCCTTTCACCACTCAAAGTCAGCCAGGGCTGCACAGGTCCTCTCAGTGAGGCTTTATCTTTTTAACATGTCTCAGCAGCAGATTACTAAAAATAGGAAGTGATTAATGATGGGAGAAGGTACTTTTTTCTTAAATTTATATAACCATTTAATAAGCTATTTAAGTGTAATTGTTGGGTGATAAGAAATGAAGGGGGTACAAAACAAGCTGTGTCAAACAATGACTGTGTTATACATTTCATTACACTTTGGGCCCGATTCACAGAATGTTTTCCTATGGAATTGCGCCATTATAAAACGCTTCTATGAATCAGGCCCTGTCTGTATTTGCATTTCTGGAGCTTTTAGGCTTCCATTCAGGATGGGGAAAATAACGCTACAATCAAATCATTTTACCACCACTTTTTCCACTCCAGAGGACTTGGAAAATTACCACCTATGATTGTACCTTTATTGGTAAAAGCAAGCAGATTGCAAATCATTAATTGTGGGAGAGATTTACACTTTTCCAGCCATGTAGTGTAAAAGTGAAGAGAAGGCGATTTTGCCTATGTTTTGCTATTTACTTTTCCAGTACTCTGTGGAAACAATTCAAATTGCCTGTAGAGGTCCTTTTACAAAGAAGTGCAAACAGAGGTCACCCCCTCCATGCAATTTGGGATTCAAAACAAAATTACCCCAATACTCTTTTTCATCAACCCGTTTCTACAATGATGTACATACACATTGTTGGGTTGTTTTATCATGTGACTTTTTAAAGTAATCTGCATAAATCGCGTATTTATTTTTGGTATTATTTATGGTTTATTACAAACCTTTACAAAAGAAGTTAGCAAAGTAAGAAAAATAAACTAAATAAATAGAAAAAGAAGAGAAAAATCGAAATACAGAAACTTTTGATTATAAATATTGCATTTTCATGCCTTACAATCATTAGTATACAAGTATACAATTCATAACAGTAACATTCTTTTTCCTATAAATCATTCCTATCACTTAAACATTTTTTATATACAGAGTAGCAACTATGGTAAGCAGGGTATAAGTATCATTTACAATTATGTACAAAAAGTGACTTGTGTGCAAAGAGTCAACATTCTATTATTTTAGGTATTCAAAACCAAACATTAAAACATGTGTACCAACTTGAGCTGGAAAGATATGTGATCATGGACCTACATTTCAGGCTGGGTTCAAATTCTGGCTTTACCACTTGACCAAAGCGTGTAATCCGGGGCAAATCATTTAATCTCACTGGGCCTCATTACGACCCTGGCGGAGTGGGTTTACGCCAGCGTTATTCGCGGCGGACCCGTTCGCCCTACTACGAGTTCCCGTAGCGCCATGGAACGTTTTCCGCCTGGTTTTTCCGGGCGGAGAAATCCATGGCGCTACGGGACCTTGTTGTTAATTACGCCACCGTATTTTACGGTGGCGCAATTAACGCCTTCCCCACTCCCATTATACCCTATGGGGCAAAAATGGGAATGGGGAAGGGTAAAATGGGGAATGGGGATTTACCGCCCCGCCAAGGTCGGCATGGGGCGGAAAATCCGCCAACCTCCATGGCGCTATCGGCAGCTTTCCGCCGTGCTCCGCGGTGCATTTAGCACCGCGATTTCCGCCAGGGTCCTAATGAGGCCCACTGTGTTTCCTGCCAAAATTAGGAGCCCCTAGAAGTGATCCAGTTTGCATTGTGAGCTATTAAAGAAAAGCCCAAGTCACACACACAATCTTTCTTTCAAAAATATAAGGCCACATGTATTGAATGGATGTGTGGCATTCGATAGCAAAGCAAAGTAAACATGTCAAATAAGAAGTCATCATGGACAATTGCATATTATAAATAGTATGTAAACAGTATATACCAGACAATGATGTATAGGGGGTGGCAGGGCAGCAGTGGCCCCTCCTCCCTGCCACATTCAACTGGCGCTGATACCAGAAGGCCGGAAACACCTCACTCAACCTGCACTGTCTACCTCCTGATCCCACTCTGTCCTGCCTGCTAGCACTCCCACACACCCTCAACTCAATCAAAATGTGCTGCAAAATTGCAATAAAAGATACAATTGTGTGCTTTAAAGAGTCATTTTGTAAGAAACAAAATATCCTATTCCTTGCTTCAATATTTATTGAGGAGGAGGGGGGCTGTCTTTCATGATAAAATTGCTGGACCACAAGCTCCTCCTCCGTGGCCTGCTGGGAGTAGCCATAGTATTCAGGGAGGTATTGTTGGGCGCACTCCATCTTAGATGGAATAATGACTGGGGGCCTCATTGCTTAGCCCCTGCAGAGGAGGAGGTGGCATCCTCCTCGATTCTCCCCAGTCAGGCCAAGAAGACATGGTGGGGGTAGGCTGGGGTAGGTGGGAGTGGTGGTAAATGGTATGGTGGTCAGGGGGAGCTGATGGAAGGTAACTGGGGGTGAAAGGTGAAGGAGGAGTGGACAGAATAGAACGGGGAGAACAGATGGGAAGGGAAGATGGGTAGATTGATATTGAGACACTATTTTTCTGCTTCTCTTTCGCTGTGTACTTTTTTTTATATCTCAATTATGGTACTATGTTGAAAAAAAGGTGCACAATCGCATGATTCTTTGGGATTAATTTCCCAGATTCTTGCTAAGGGTTCTGCAGTATACAGCTTTCATTGTTCATGCTTTAGCAATAGTTTTCCTTATGAAGACGAGGGAGCATATGGAAGATGAAATGAGTAGCGAATGTAAGGTCAAAGCAGTAAGGGAGCTGATGGAAGGAAACAGAGGAGCACAAGGAAGAAGAGAGCAGAAGACTTTGGACTGGGTACGGGGGAGCCTGTGATTTTGAAAGGTATGCACGGGTGGAAGGAGAGAGCAAATTTCCTATTTGAACAAAATGAGTGAACCTGGGAAAATCACCTTATGTCAGAAACAACTGGTGAGGTGAGCAGGCTGCGTGGAGCCAGAGTCCTACCCCTAAACACACAGCTCCAATAGTAGAGAAAGGCAACTTAAAAAACATGTCTTATTGTTGCACTCGTGACAGCCATTAACTACTCCCACCATAAGCTCCACACCCATGCCCCACCTACCCGGGACCATCTGTCAGCCTTGCATAAGAATTCATTTGCCTTAAATGGGCTACGGATTGTAATCCTAACAAGCATATCAGACATTCAAGTAGTCTTGTGGGTAAATGTGTCAAGCCTAGTCTTAACAACCTGGGTTTGAATCCAGGCTTCTGCACCTTATAACACAGTCTAACAGACTAAAGCAATTTAAGGGTGCAAATGGATTTTTTCAGATCCAGGAACACATTTTTGGGAGGATCACGTATCTGAGAAATCTGGCTTAACAGCAGCACTTTTTTAGGGTACTCCTACACCCACACACAATGGAAGCTGGGCCCCCCTCATCACAAACCTAGCCCACCCAGATAAACAATCCTGGATCCAGGCCTGACTCAAAAGAAGAAAGAGACCGTAAGAGTAGTGTATGATCTACCGTGTCAAAAGCAGAATAGAATAGAAGAGAGTTTAGAATAGTGAGCTGAAAGAAGTGAATCACAAACAGAGAGAGAGCAGTTTCTGTAGAGTGCAGGCGTCGAAACCCAGTCTGCAAGCAAGGAAGAATAGAATTTAAAGTGACAAAGGAAGAGACCTGAGAATAGACAAGACTTTCCAACAGCTTAGAAAGATAAGGAAGGAGAGAAATAGGATGAACATTAGAGGGTGAAGATGGATCTAAAGAAGGTTTTTTCAGGATAGGAAGAATAATAGAGTAAAAACAGAGGTAGCCAGAAACATATTAAAAAGACTAGTGAGATAAGAATTGAGAGAAGGATAGATTTTTAGAATAAGATAGGAGGGAACGGGGTCATTAGAGGAAGCAGTTGGGTGAGCCCATGAGAGTAGCAAAGAAATATCCAAATTGGAAATAAGGGAAAAGGAAGAAATAACCATAGATGATGAAAAAGAAGAGTAGGAAGAAAGGGAGGAAGTCGTAGCGACAGCCGCATGAAGACTATCAACTTAAGAAGTGAAATAAGTCAAAAAATTAAGAGCAGTTAAAGTCAACTGAAAAGAATGGTTGGCAGAGGGGGGGAGAAGATGAGAGAGTGATTGGAAAAGACATTGAGGATGAAAAGATTGTAAGAGATCAGAAAAATAAGAACGCTTGGAAGAAAGGAGTGAGGAGGTGGTAAGAAAAAAATAATATGCGATCAGCGTCAGAACATGATTTATACCAGCGCCATTCAAGGTGAGGAGTTCTTCACATTAAGCAAGGCTTCGGGGTAATCCAGGGCTGCGGGGGCATTCGAAAGGGAGAGAATGACGAAGCAGGATATAGTGTATCAATGAACAGAGAAAGAGAAGTGGAGAAGACCGAAGCAGCCTCATCCGAAGAAAGAGCGAGGAAAGATGCATGAGATGCATGACTAGAAATACAGGAAGATACAAAGAGGAATGTTAAAAGCACGAAGATCACGACGAAAAAGAGGAGTGAGTGCAGAAGAGAAAGAAGGAGTAGTTAAGACAGGGGGAAAAAGGATCTGCAGAATAAACAGGGTGAACAGTGACTGCGGATGTAGACGAAGATGAAGTAAAGAGAAGATCCCTAGGGCATGGTCTTGAGCCATTACCTAATGTGATTTCTGATTGAGTAACATGCAGCACTGCAACTCTGTCCCTTGAGCATAAAAGCTTAGTAGACAGGCCTCGGGTGAATATTGCAAGGCAATGAGTTCCAGATTCTCTAGGCAAGAAGAGCAAAGCCTCGGCCTACAAACTTAGGCAGTGGGATTTTTAGGGGATGCTGTTTCACAGAATGTAATAGTTGGTCAGGAAAATATGATGTGACTTGCTCCTGAAGATATGAAGGAAACAGATTGGGAGCGCATTTAAAAAGTTGGGTATATCAGTTTAATCAGGATTCTGTACTTCAATGGTAATCGGCGAATAGGGAACAGAGATGCTGATATTGGCTTGCTCGTTTGCAGTCTTGGAGTATAATTTAAAAGAGTGATCCGAGCGATCGTACAATGCCTCCTACTAGTGTCCACAAACGTCAGCTGGGCCTTTCCATTCCTTTCTCTAATGTACTAATGTTCCACATGTCCACGTACTACCATGTATTCTGGGTCACCTCAATATCCCCATGTTTTGCCACACAATAGTAATCTGCTTGTGAAGTCACATAACATAACTGGTGAGTATAAAAATGCAAAAGCCCATAAGAGCTGGTTCTTTGTTCTTAGATCGCCAGGCTTTTTTTTCGCTGAGTTGTTTCCGAACATTTTCGGCCAAAAAAAACGAATGGAATTTGTTTTTATATATTTGGGAGGTCCACCCCCAAGCATCCCTTCCCAATTTTGTAGTCCCTATACCCCAAACCCCCTGCCCCTTATATGCCCTTACCCACCCCTATATTTTTCTATGAGTTTTTCGGACAAAAATAATGCCGCGAATAAAAGCCTGGCGATGTAATAACGTCTTACCTAAGAGACAGTAATGCCGACAAACCAGTGCCCGCTTGTCTCATAGCAGAAATAGCTCTCAGAAACGCTCCCAAGATGTATTCGGCAGTCTTAGCTACTTTAAACATTGAATTGTAAATTCTTGTATAGTACTTTTAGTTTGTTAACATCATGAATGTAGGACTGAGTACCAACATGTATTACAAAGTGAGCCTAATGGACTGGCTGATTATTTCACACGTGTTATGGGACAACGTGAGTTTGCTGTAAACTGTTATATGAGTTATTCTTCTTCTAACATATAAGGGCACACCACAGATGAGCTTGTGTGATGAAGTAACCTGCTTGTAGTCAACGTTTGACAAAGGGTTGCCAACTTTGTTGCAATGCAGGATGGGAAAGAAACGCACAGTGCCACTAAAAAAGTGAGCATGTCCGTGTGCATATAACAGGCACATATTAAGATACAGTCCTTATTCCCAACTCTAAATAAATGGCTTACTTTGTGATTGAATTTACTTTAAAGCAATCGGACTGAAATGGCAATTTGGGCTTTGAAATGCATATGTCTCAATCGCAGTGCTAATCAGCAATCATTAACACGGAATGGAAGCGGTAACTGGCCGGAGAATAGAGTCTCTGCCACTCGTCCATCAACATTCATGGAGGAGTCTTCTGCTGCCCCATTTCACAAAAGCAGCACTGAAAAGAAAGAGTCTGTTTGACCAGGGGCGTGTCCAGACTCTTCTGACGGGGTGGCCCAAGTGGGGCACTGATTTATGCAGGGGTGCCATGAAGTATAAAATCATAGTTTAGGATAATGGGGTGGCACCCTGGGGTGGCCAATCAGATTCTAGGCAAGGGATAGCACGTGCCACCCCAGGCCACTCCCTGGTCAGGCCGCTGTGTATGACAGACACATTCATTGTTTGCAACATGGTGACGCTGCAGGCGAGGGCTTGGAAAATCTAATAGTGGAGCTGCAGGGGTTGGACCACCATACTGTCTCAATATTGTAGTGCTTGTCTTGGGAGGATAGCTCAGCGGCAACATGCTCGCCTTGGAAGCAAGACGATACGGAGCACCAGAGGGTCGATCCCCGGGTCCGCGCTTAGAAACCTCTGGGTATTAAGGGCGTTATAAATAACCTATCATAAATCGGAGTGCCGCAAGCAGGAAAACCCGCATAAAAGCCATTGACATAATGCATCTTGGAAATGATATATGCTTCGGTGCAAATGCATGCATTTCTGTAGGGAAAATGGCAGTGCGTGCCATACTTGGTATAACTGAAATACACGTGCTTCTGATTGATGCTCCTAGCATCCCTAGCTCCCATCCCACCCTGGCCCTCCCTCAAGTCCTCTGGCGAGTGAGAAAAGACCACGTGATGACCAGTATCAGACAGCAACATGTCTGTGTCATGTGCATATGAATGGTAGCCAGACCCAAATCCTTCAATACATCCATCAGTGGGTGTATGCAGATATTAAAAGGCCAATGCGAGAACAGGAATCCCTACAGAACCCCACAGTCTATCTGGGCAACGCAGACTCCCAATAATCTCCTGATGAGATATAACATATTAAAACCTTTCCAGGTCATTATGTGAGATTCTAGTAGAGGTCATTAAGTGGTTCAACAGGAGGGTGTGACCCATGGATTCAAAGGCCACAATAGGTCCGACAGGGCCAAAAGGGGCATTGATACTTCATTGGCAAGGGTAGGAGGGCGCATCCGACAGCCAATAGTGCGCTCTCCATCCTGCGTCTGTGCTGGAGGCCTCATTGAGGCATGACACAATGCCTAGATCTGCAGGAAAGGCATTCACCTGAGAAATGCCCAACATGTTGGAAATCCATGAGAAGTCAGCAATAGCGCGGTAGCTGTTCAAAGCTGCTGGATATAATGCCTCTTTCCTTAAAAGTGGAATTCGAAAAAATATTTATTTTATTTATTTTTAAAAGGCCAGGAATTGATCCTGTAATAAATGAAGGGTAATTAATAACGGACGCACAAATAGCCTCTCCTGGAACAATGGATGCGCTTAGGTCTGTAATTAAGGTTGACACCGTTTTGCAATTTACCATCCTAAATAGTCATGTCCTAAAGTTAAGGTGTTCCACTCATATTGGTCATGTCCTGAAGTTAAGGTGTTCCACTCATATTGGTAATGGCCTGAAGTTAAGGTGTTCCACTGATATTAGTCATGTTCTGAATTTAAGGTGTTCCACTCATATTAGTCAGGTCCTGAAGTTAAGGTTTTCCACTCATATTAATCATGACCTGAAGTTAAGGTGTTCCACTCATATTAGAAATGTTCTGAATTTAAGGTGTTCCACTCTTATTGGTCATGTCCTGAAGATAAGGTCTTCCACTCATATTGGTCATGTCCTGAAGTTAAGGTGTTCCACTCATATTGGTCATGTCTTGAAGTTAAGGTGTTCCACTCATATTGGTCAGGTCCTGAACTTAAGGTGTTCCACTCATATTAGTCAGGTCCTGAACTTAAGGTGTTCCACTCATATTGGTCATGTCCTGAAGTTAAGGTGTTCCACTCATATTGGTCATGTCCTGAAGTTAAGGTGTTCCACTCATATTCGTCATGTCCTGAAGTTAAGGTGTTCCACTCATATTATTCATGACCTGAAGTTAAGGTGTTCCACTCTTATTAGTCATGTCCTGAAGTTAAGGTGTTCCACTGATATTGGTCATGTCCTGAAGTTAGGGTGTTCCACTCATACTGGTCATGTCCTGCAGTTAAGGTGTTCCACTCATATTAGTCAGGTCCTGAAGTTAAGGTGTTCCACTCATATTAGTCAGGTCCTGAAGTTAAGGTTTTCCACTCATATTAGTCATGTTCCGAAGTTAAGGTGTTCCACTCATATAAGTCATGTCCCGAAGTTAAGGTGTTCCACTCATATTAGTTATTTTCCGAAGTTAAGGTGTTTCACTCATACTAGTCATGTCCTGAAGTTAAGGTGTTCCACTCATATTAGTCATGTTCTGAAGTTAAGGTGTTCCACTCATATTGGTCTTGTCCTGAAGTTAAGGTGTTCCACTCATATTGGTCAGGTCCTGAACTTAAGGTGTTCCACTCATATTAGTCAGGTCCTGAAGTTAAGGTGTTGCACTCATATTAGTCATGTCCTGAAGTTAAGATGTTCCACTCATATTAGTCATGTTCCGAAGTTAAGGTGTTCCACTCATATAAGTCATGTCCCGAAGTTAAGGTGTTCCACTCATATTAGTTATTTTCCGAAGTTAAGGTGTTTCACTCATACTAGTCATGCCCTGAAGTTAAGGTGTTCCACTCATATTAGTCATGTTCTGAAGTTAAGGTGTTCCACTCATATTGGTCTTGTCCTGAAGTTAAGGTGTTCCACTCATACTGGTCATGATCTAAAGTTAAGGTTTTCCACTAATATTAGTCATGTCTTGAAGTTAATGTCCTGAAGTTAAGGTGTTCCACTCATATTAGTCATGTCCTGAAGTTAAGGTGTTCCACTCATATTAGTCATGTTCCGAAGTTAAGGTGTTCCACTCATACTGGTCATGACCTAAAGTTAAGGTGTTCCAGTCATATTAGTCATGTCTTGAAGTTAATGTCCTGAAGTTAAGGTGTTCCACTCATATTAGTCATGTCCTGCAGTTAAGGTGTTCCACTCATACTAGTCATGTCCTGAAGTTAAGGTGTTCCACTCATATTAGTCATGTTCTGAAGTTAAGGTGTTCCACTCATATTGGTCTTGTCCTGATGTTAAGGTGTTTTACTCATATTAGTCAGGTATTGAAGTTAAGGTGTTCCACTCATATTAGTCATGCCCTGAAGTTAAGGTGTTCCACTCATATTGGTCATGTCCTGAAGTTAAGGTGTTCCACTCATACTGGCCATGACTTGAAGTTAAGGAGTTCCACACATATTAGTCAGGTCCTGAAGTTAAGGTGTTCCACTCATATTAGTCATGTTCTGAAGTTAAGGTGTTCCACTCATATTGGTCTTGTCCTGAAGTTAAGGTGTTCCACTCATATTAGTCAGGTATTGAAGTTAAGGTGTTCCACTCATTTTAGTCATGCCCTGAAGTTAAGGTGTTCCACTGATATTGGTCATGTCCTGAAGTTAAGGTGTTCCACTCATATTAGTCAGGCCCTGAAGTTAAGGTGTTCCACTCATATTGGTCATGTCCTGAAGTTAAGGTGTTCCACTCATATTGGTCATGTCCTGAAGTTAAGGTGTTCCACTCATATTCGTCATGTCCTGAAATTAAGGTGTTCCACTCATATTAGTCATGTTCTGAAGTTAAGGTGTTCAACTCATATTGGTAATGACCTGAAGTTAAGGTGCTCCATTCATAATAGTCAGGTCCTGAAGTTAAGGTGTTCTACTCATATTAGCCAGGTAGTGAAGTTAAGGTGTTCCACTCATATTAGTCATGTTCTGAAGTTAAGGTGTTCCACTCATATTGGTCTTGTCCTGAAGTTAAGGTGTTCCACTCATATTAGTCAGGTATTGAAGTTAAGGTGTTCCACTCATTTTAGTCATGCCCTGAAGTTAAGGTGTTCCACTCATATTGGTCAGGCCCTGAAGTTAAGGTGTTCCACTCTTATTAGTCATGTCCTGAAGTTAAGGTGTTCCACTGATATTGGTCATGTACTGAAGTTAGGGTGTTCCACTCATACTGGTCATGTCCTGCAGTTAAGGTGTTCCACTCATATTAGTCAGGTCCTGAAGTTAAGGTGTTCCACTCATATTAGTCAGGTCCCGAAATTAAGGTTTTCCACTCATATTAGTCATATCCTGAAGTTAAGGTGTTGCACTCATATTAGTCATGTCCTGAAGTTAAGATGTTCCACTCATATTAGCCATGTTCCGAAGTTAAGGTGTTCCACTCATATAAGTCATGTCCCGAAGTTAAGGTGTTCCACTCATATTAGTTATTTTCCGAAGTTAAGGTGTTTCACTCATACTAGTCATGTCGTGAAGTTAAGGTGTTCCACTCATATTAGTCATGTTCTGAAGTTAAGGTGTTCCACTCATATTGGTCTTGTCCTGAAGTTAAGGTGTTCCACTCATACTGGTCATGACCTAAAGTTAAGGTGTTCCACTCATATTAGTCATGTCTTGAAGTTAATGTCCTGAAGTTAAGGTGTTCCACTCATATTAGTCATGTCCTGAAGTTAAGGTGTTCCACTCATATTAGTCATGTTCCGAAGTTAAGGTGTTCCACTCATACTGGTCATGACCTAAAGTTAAGGTGTTCCAGTCATATTAGTCATGTCTTGAAGTTAATGTCCTGAAGTTAAGGTGTTCCACTCATATTAGTCATGTCCTGAAGTTAAGGTGTTCCACTCATACTAGTCATGTCCTGAAGTTAAGGTGTTCCACTCATATTAGTCATGTTCTGAAGTTAAGGTGTTCCACTCATATTGGTCTTGTCCTGATGTTAAAGGATAGTTCCGGGACTTTTTTTTTATTGTCCCTACGGTTCGGCCATGTGTTTTTAAGCATAAATCGGTAGATCGTAGAAAACTTTCCTATGGACCATACCCGACTTTTCGTCCATTAACGCACTCGAAATCAGCCGCCATTTTCTGATAATCCTATCACTTGCCGCATCGCCCTGGCTCACCTGCTTTTGCGGCACTAAATCAAATCCCCCGCCCCTGAAACAGACTTTATCAAAACATTCATATTCCCCGCCTCTATCCGTGACGTGACTGAGCTGCGTAGGCAAACGCGCCCAGGCGTCTTCTACGCGACTCCACACAGAACCCGGAAATCAACACAGATGAGCTCACACAACACAGCGCGCCACAATCGGGAATATGAAACTGTACTTTTAAATTAAACTTCAAGATTGTAAATTTGGTAAAGTACATTTATTTGACATCAAATGTTTTGAGAATATTCAGCGATTTTCATTTTTATTTGCTCACGTTCCAAAAAGTTCGTTTTGAGGCACGCGATGTTCCTTTGCTGTACACAGGGTCTTAGATCATCTCACAATACAGCGCCACAATTCGGAATATGAAACTGTGGTTTAAAAGCAAACGGCAAGATTGTACATTTGGCAAAGTACATTTATTCGACATCAAATGTTTAGAGAATATTCTGCGATTTGCATTTTTCTTTGCTCTCGATCCAAAATAGTTCGTCTTGAGGCAAGCGATGTTCGTGTGCAGTACACAGGGTGTTGGTTTACGATAAAATAAGCTCTTCGGTCGCACTGATAATCGCATGGCTGTTCCAACAACGAGGCACTAGGCCACCACAACGGTCTGTATGTTGCATCTAGCCGTTAGTACCGCGTAAGGGCATACTTGTACTTGGCGATCGTCCCATAAAATGGTCAGGGTGCTAACGTTGTTCACGCGGAGAAGCAACTGGCGGTTGAAAAAGCCATCCGCCGGTGTCTGGTACTCGTGACACATGCAGTAATGCATGATGTACCTGTTTGAAAAACATAAAAAATGAAATTAGTCTCACCATCAGATCTTTATTAAAATTATTCATTTTATTTATTAGGTCGGGAAATTATTTCATAGCTAGGACAGTGCAACTAGGTATTATACATCAAGGGGTGGCTGTAGGATACTGAGACAGTCCCCCAGTGCAGGGGTTGACAGGGAGGCAGTGCAGGTGGAGAGTGGAAGGGCCCAGGACCGAGGTTGCAGACAGTGGACCAGTTGTAGCAGGGGAGAGGGAGAGAGAAAGCATAAGCAAAGAGGAAGGTTTTGAGGTGCTTCCGTAAAAGGAGATGGTTCTCCTCAAGATAGTGGCGGTACAAAACAATATGCCACATAGAACGAACAAGTACAACTTAACCCGTCTTTAAAGCTACTGTATAGTAATTAAATTGCGGTATAAACTCATCTAAAGAGTTACTTACATTATATTTGCATGTTCCATTGTGTCTGTGCGTAGGGCAGCCCCGAAATACCACTCCTTCTATGCCGATGTTATTTCTTCTAATGAACGAACATGAAATGGCTTCATTATCGTTTCTTACGTTATTGCCCCACACCCCCAAAAAGAAGTCTTTCGGGATGGTCCCGGCCTGTCAAGGTCAAATAACAATACAACCTTATACTGAGTCGTGGGCCATTCCGGCACCCGAGCAAAAAATCAAAGCAGCTGACCTTCACTTTGAACGAGCGCACATTCCTATTTAGCAACATTCAGTGTAAGGCCATCTCACAGGACTTGAAATTTACACTCCATTTTTGCATTTTGTCTGCGTGCTTTGCAGCCCCAGAGAACCATAAATATGGAGACATTCTATATTTTTTGAAAAATGATTTATAATACTGTTTGGTTTAATTTTATGCGCAGATGAACAAGGTTGGATAGACACATTGCATGTACACTGAGCAATCACTTTAATTTACACATTACATAGATACACATATTCAATGGGCCTGCGACATGAGGAGACTCGAGAGAACAGACAATCAAATTACAATCATTTAAACCGTGATGTGTATTTCTCAATGAGCTCTTCTTTAGGTGGACATGGAACAGAGGCAATGTTGGGTGGCAATGCAGTTGTCCCCTGCACAGGTTCGTTCACAACTCCATTTATGTGCCTATCTAGGACGTCAACAATAAGTCTCTCAATAAACTCATATTGCATATCCTCAAACACTGGTTTGATCACCCATTGTTTACTTCTTTTAGTGAAGGCCTTATTGTAGCGAAGCGTCCCTAAAGTTCCGGTCGTCCTACTTTGTTGACGTCCAACATTATGGTTATTTGCCAAGACCGCTAGAAGAGTCCGATTTATCATGCCCTCCATGCCAAAATGCAATCGTTTTGGCCTGTACTTTAGGCACATATTGTGGAACACCTCCAAATCTCCTGTGTGGCAGAATTCCGTGAGTCCCCTCAAATCTCTTGTTATAGTTTTATCAAATACAATCTTTTCAATGGCTTTGTGAGTGGGTGATGAAGGAATCAACCACTTCTTCTTCCTTGCCTCCTCTGTGGACAAATGGCCATGTTCACAATTGTGGAAATGTTGGTTTGTGTTCCAACGGTGAACGTTTGTGCAGTGTAGCATTACTGACCGCCATTTTTCCAGTAGAATTTCCAACGACCCTCCACATGTTTTTGAGCTCCACCAAAGATGGTTGCTGATTGACTTGGACCACTGTGAAATACCTTGCGTTTCTTTTTTTTTACCTGCAGCAGACATTTTTTTATTGATTGTTTTTGCAAGATGCCAAACGTCAAATTGGTGATTTATATTTTTGTACTCTTCTCTCATTGTCTTGCCAATTGAAACGTGTCTGTCCGTGGCTATCAGGTCGATCACCATTCCCCGCGATTGTAGTTCTTGCAATGATGCTACAAAGCCAACTTTCTCCATGGCCACTGAGGATGTACTTTGTGACACCTGCACGACCACCGAACTCACAATTTTCTTACTTTCCATGTCCTGAAAGTGGTAGGTGCAGTACTTGGCTGAAAATCCTGGGCTGTCGCACTGTCCATCACCGGCTAGCCTGAACCGTTTGCCCGCGAATGTACTATCAATAGACATTTTTTCCATTCTCCAAGCTTCGCTAATGGCTGGAAATAGATAATTGGTTTGGTATTTGTAGAACTGAGTTTTCGCAATGAAATGGATTCCCACAAACTGAAAGAAAGACTCTAACTTTTTAAAACTTGAACCACTAAAAAGTGCAGCCGCTGCACAAAGTAGATTGCCTGCTGGCAGTTGCCCCAGCATGGGTTGTGCAGACCATGAGAAAGGATGATATTTTGTACAGGTGGCATGTATTTTAAGGTTAGTGCCTCGAATTGCACGAGTCACATTAATCAATGGCTCCCCACATACTTCCCCACCAACCGAATGCCCACATTTCATCCGAATAATAATATCAATCAAACAACTATCGAATACAATGAATTTGGCCTCTTTCCTTATACTGTCACTCTGCATCCCAGCTGGTTCGGCCTGTAACGTTGAGGACATGTCACTCACATGAAAGGTAGAATCTCTGATATCGTCTTCCGCTATGTTCAGTGATATTGATGGTGTTTCATTGTCGTCCACTTCATTCTCTTCCATTGCAACATCTGTTCCTTCTCCGGCGATGGGTGAATAAAACAATTTCTTCAACTTTCTCGCGGTCTTAGTTTTTGCGGGTGTGGATTCTGTGAATTGATCTCCGACTGCATCCGAACTACCAGGAGGACATTCACTATCAATGGCTGGTGGTGGTATAGCTCCGTTGTCAATCACTTCATATTCTTCCCATTGGCACGATGCATCTCCAGTCTCAAGTCCCTGCCAAAAGGTTTGACAAGCAACATCTCTCGTTCGCTTCACTGTCTGTGTAGATCTAGTTCGTACACCCACTCGCAACTAGAGGACAGATTGGAAAAGGGATGTTCAGTTTAAACACAACTTACAGTATTGAACTAATAACAGTGAAAAACAACATATTATAGTGACCAGGACACTAACCTTCTTTTGCTTTCTTTTCTTTGAAACTTTCTTGCCTCGAACTTCAACATCCGGACGCTGTTGCTCCGACTCGTGTGTGCATGTCTCCACTTCCTCTTGCGCTGCAACGACTATATTTTCATGATAAGCACATCCATCACGCACTGACGCTCCATCGACTCCCTGAAACATAGAACTTTCATTAGTATGTATAATAATATTGAAAACACAAAATGTACTTGGGGACCAATACCCACGTACATCTCAATAGCAAAACACGAATGAACGCTTTGTGTAGAACATTCAAACGACAATTATTCACGCATAGTTGATCTAGTTAGATGGAACTGTCAAGATCCATACCTCGGGCTCCTCATAGACTTCCATTGATGATATTATTGAAGATGATGCTTCAGTAACTCCCTGAAACAGATTAATTGCATTAGTATGGCTTTCTATTTTGTTAAAAAGAACATAAACTTTGTGCAGGCGTCAACAGCTCATCTAAATAGACCTGCACAAATGATCAGTTGTCTAAAATAAATAATGGATATGTAAATATGATTCGATTTGCTCGATCGTTGGAAGTGTCACCACCCAGAGATCTGCATCAACTACTAGGGGTGATGTTCTTGTAGAAGAAGCTCCGTCATCTCCCTGAAACATAGTACTTGCGTTAATAAAGAAGGAAGTATAGCGGATGTAATCACGTCATATGATTTCGCTTGATCGAACTGTCAGTATCCATACCTCGAAATGCATAAGAACATCAAGGGACGATGTAACTGCGGTGCACACTTCTGCAAGCTGTTGCGCCGACCCGTAACTGCATGCTCCCCCTTCTTCTTGGACTAATGCTCCATCGACTCCCTGAAACATAGGACTTTCATTAGTAATGAACACAATATTGAAAAAAGAAGACACATAGGAGGGCAACGACAGAAGGACATATCAATGGCTAAAAACGAAAGAATCATTGTGTGTAACAATCACGCTACAAGAATGCAAGACCTGATGATCTCCATCGATGGAACTGTCCGGAAACGTACCTCGAGCATCTGAGTGACATCAACGGTTGTCATCAATACGTTGGACTCCTCAGCATCTCCCTGAAAGACAGTACTTGCATTATTTTGGATAACAATAATTATAACTGAAAACAAAGACTAGAGGACGAGTACAAGGGTGTACCATTAGGTAAAATAATTACACGATAAATTAAAACTATTGATTTACATGCCTAAAACAAGTCATTGGCAGAATAGCCAAGTAAGATTACCCGATAGGCGCTTGAAGTGGCTGATGACTTCAATAACGACACGGATGGAGAATCTTCCGCCTTCATATTGAGTGGATACATAAATGGGGAAATTATTGTTAGCTAATGCTACACACTACCGCAAGGCCGAGAGATAAATACATAAACTTGACTCACCAGTGGAGGGATGTGGACGAATAGAGTGGGAATAGCGGTTGAGAGCAATTTTCGCCTCGCTCGCGGTGTGTTCTTCTTTATTAGCAATGATGTGGAGTACATGTCTGAGCTAAAGTGCCTGCTGCAGATGCGGTATCGATCACCCCTCTTGTCCGCAAAGACTTCTAGGACTCTACTTTCAAGCTCAGACGGTGGATATCCGCAATATCTGACCCATTCTCTTATCTGATCTATTGTCTTAGGGAAAACATGCATTATAGTACCTTCAGATTTATTATGGGTCTTCGAAGGGCAACCGCCAATGGAACAGGCAGGCATTGTGGAAAGTTCTGAAAAGTAAAGATCAACAATTCTCTATGAATACCAATGTAAACTCAGAACATGTGACTAGTTCATTGCATGTACTGTCTTGAACGAAAAGAAATTGGACGCAAAATGATTATGGTACATGGCCTTACCTTGACGAACAAACAGTTAGATGCAGGGATCAGAGTAGCTTCTTGTCGTAGAACAGGGAGCAGTTCACAGGTTTCAAACTGACGAGTTTCCTCGAAGTGGTCACGGAAGTTCACAGAGACGAAGAGCAGATAACCAGCACCTTCACGGGTTGACTAGCAAAGCGCAAAGAAGTTCTCATTAGAAATATGAAGTGGGTTATAAAGAATTCGAAACAGGGGTGTGTTTGTGAATGAATGACGTGTATATGTCGTGGCATTATGCGGTTTGCAGGGGGGCGTCCAGCGTGAGGGGGGATGCTTGGCAGGAGACACGGGGTCTGGAGGTAGACATGGGAACAACAACCCATGCTCTATAGACCACTTTGAAGTGTACATGGTCTTTGGCACCTCTTGGCCTTTATAGCTCCCTGACAGCTCCACTTGCCAGCACAAGTACCCCGGTGCGAACTGCCTTTGATAGGGCGGGGGGTGGATTGGGGCGGTGGTCGTGCAGACAAGACACAGGAAGACTCGTGAATGGAGACACACTTATGTGGATTGCAGGGGGGCGTCCAGCGTGAGGGGGGATGCTTGGCAGGAGACACGGGGTCTGGAGGTAGACATGGGAACAACAACCCATGCTCTATACACCACTTTGAAGTGTACATGGTCTTTGGCACCTCTTGGCCTTTATCGCTTCCTGACAGCTCCACTTGCCAGCACAAGTACCCCGGTGCGAACTGCCTTTGATAGGGCGGGGGGGTGGATTGGGGCGGTGGTCGTGCAGACAAGACTCGTTTGCCGCAGGGCCTCACCAAGGAGAGGCCATCTAACTGCTTGTAAGAGGCAGGCTGCAGGATCTAGTACATGGAAGGCAGGGGGGTGAGTTTATAAATACCTCACCCTCCCAGGAGAATATATGGGTGCAGTTCACCCTGGAGACCCTGGATGCCTAGGCAGTTAGTCAGCAGCAGGCTGGCCTGTGGTGGCAAGGCAGCACGGGCCAGAGGGGGTCATCTCTGTACCTGGTGCCCAAAAAGATGATTTATTATGATCAACCATATTGATTATTTACCTATAACCATGTTTTGCATCAATAAAATCCAACGGCCTTTTATTGCCAACGCTTGAACAAAGTGGTGTGGTAAGTATTTTTGGGGGAGGAGGCAAGGCCGGGAGGCTTGATGCCAACCCGCAAAATAACATATGTATGTCTGCTGCATATGGGTTCAACGGTTATGTGGATTGAAGGTGGGCGGCCAGCGTGAGGGAGGATGCTGGCCGGAGACATGTGGTGTGACAAGACAAGGCACAGGAAGACTATTCAATGGAGACACACTAGATTCATTTAAAAAATCAAAACAACCATTGTTAAAATATATGTTGGGTTTTATTTTAGATCTTAATTTCAATAGAACATAAATAATAAACATTACACATTGTAAAGTTCCGGTTGCAGCACATCCAGGGAAAATCCGCGGTATTGTCCACTGTCGCTGGGGAAATGTTGTCTAATGGCAAGTACCGCACAGGCAGGTATTACTCTCCGAACGCGGTGTCCGAGCCTCCCGTGAAGCCACCAAGTGAAGCAACGATAGGCCACTAGCCTGTACCACCTGTGAAAATGAAAGATGCAAACTGTATTAAAATGACAAAACTTTCTTATCACTGTCGATTCAGGTAAAAAATGTCATTCTGCTTTGAAAAAAATTCTATCTAGAAAATGCACAATATGGAACCAATTTACATGCGTTCGAATGATATGTAGATGTAATTTTATATGTGGGAGACGACCATGAAATAGTAGTGGCATCACTGACATCACAACTAGAGTATACTTACTCGTTACTCGGATTACGCGGACGAACAGTGCCGCGAAGTTCGTGCATAAGCACCATCATCATCCTCAACACGGTCTGTGAGAGGCAGGCTTCCCTGAACTCTGGCAGCTCGGTGATGCATTGCGGACTTGGCTCGCCTTCCGAAATGTAGGCCAAGCACCCGGAATTTTCACGGCAGCAGCAGTTCTCCTCCTCAGTTGGCATTAGCTCGCACCGATTGCATGTGCACCAGGTGGAGACGCCGTCCATGCGACATGGTCCAGGCTCTTCATCCGTTGACTGGTCCTCCCAACTGCCGTCCGAATCCCCATCGTTTTCGCGTGCTTGCCTTTCCAGTAGTTCTTCCTCGGTGTACTCGGGCTCGTACATATACGGCATTATTGTAGCCATTGTGTGGTAAAGAAAGTAAAATAATTTACAGAGATGGTACAGGTGTTCACAAGGCCTAGAAGCGGCGAAGGTAGCTGACCAGAGCACAGAAACGAGTCACAGAATACTCAAAGTAACACAGCGAGAGTAATGGAATCGAAAATCTGCTGCTGTGTGTTGTGAAACGGTGTGTTTATACTTATTGAGGAAAGAGGCGTCCTGCCATTTCCATGGCGACACTTCATTAGCTGAGGCGCAGCGATTGTTGACACGAAACGTGCTTTGGCGTTGGGAAATGGGCGGTACGCGTCTGCTGATGTCAGGCTCAGGGGCGGGGGATTTGATTTAGTGCCGCAAAAGCAGGTGAGCCAGGGCGATGCGGCAAGTGATAGGATTATCAGAAAATGGCGGCTGATTTCGAGTGCGTTAATGGACGAAAAGTCGGTATGGTCCATAGGAAAGTTTTCTACGATCTACCGATTTATGCTTAAAAACACATGGCCGAACCGTAGGGACAATAAAAAAAAAGTCCCGGAACTATCCTTTAAGGTGTTTTACTCATATTAGTCAGGTATTGAAGTTAAGGTGTTCCACTCATATTAGTCATGCCCTGAAGTTAAGGTGTTCCACTCATATTGGTCATGTCCTGAAGTTAAGGTGTTCCACTCATATTAGTCATGTCCTGAAGTTAAGGTGTTCCACTCATACTAGTCATGTCCTGAAGTTAAGGTGTTCCACTCATATTAGTCATGTTCTGAAGTTAAGGTGTTCCACTCATATTGGTCTTGTCCTGATGTTAAGGTGTTCCACTCATATTAGTCAGGTATTGAAGTTAAGGTGTTCCTCTCATATTAGTCATGCCTGAAGTTAAGGTGTTCCACTCATATTGGTCATGTCCTGAAGTTAAGGTGTTCCACTCATATTAGTCAGGCCCTGAAGTTAAGGTGTTCCACTCATATTGGTCATGTCCTGAAGTTAAGGTGTTCCACTCATATTGGTCATGTCCTGAATTTAAGGTGTTCCACTCATATTCGTCATGTCCTGAAATTAAGGTGTTCCACTCATATTAGTCATGTTCTGAAGTTAAGGTGTTCAACTCATATTGGTAATGACCTGAAGTTAAGGTGCTCCATTCATAATAGTCAGGTCCTGAAGTTAAGGTGTTCTACTCATATTAGCCAGGTAGTGAAGTTAAGGTGTTCCACTCATATTAGTCAGGTTCTGAAGTTAAGGTGTTCCACTCATATTGGTCTTGTCCTGAAGTTAAGGTGTTCCACTCATATTAGTCAGGTATTGAAGTTAAGGTGTTCCACTCATTTTAGTCATGCCCTGAAGTTAAGGTGTTCCACTCATATTGGTCATGTCCTGAAGTTAAGGTGTTCCACTCATAATATTCAGGCCCTGAAGTTAAGGTGTTCCACTCTTATTAGTCATGTCCTGAAGTTAAGGTGTTCCACTGATATTGGTCATGTACTGAAGTTAGGGTGTTCCACTCATACTGGTCATGTCCTGCAGTTAAGGTGTTCCACTCAGATTAGTCAGGTCCTGAAGTTAAGGTGTTCCACTCATATTAGTCAGGTCCTGAAATTAAGGTTTTCCACTCATATTAGTCATATCCTGAAGTTAAGGTGTTGCACTCATATTAGTCATGTCCTGAAGTTAAGATGTTCCACTCATATTAGCCATGTTCCGAAGTTAAGGTGTTCCACTCATATAAGTCATGTCCCGAAGTTAAGGTGTTCCACTCATATTAGTTATTTTCCGAAGTTAAGGTGTTTCACTCATACTAGTCATGTCGTGAAGTTAAGGTGTTCCACTCATATTAGTCATGTTCTGAAGTTAAGGTGTTCCACTCATATTGGTCTTGTCCTGAAGTTAAGGTGTTCCGCTCATACTGGTCATGACCTAAAGTTAAGGTGTTCCACTCATATTAGTCATGTCCTGAAGTTAAGGTGTTCCACTCATACCTGTCATGTCCTGAAGTTAAGGTGTTCCACTCATATTAGTCATGTTCTGAAGTTAAGGTGTTCCACTCATATTGGTCTTGTCCTGATGTTAAGGTGTTCCACTCATATTAGTCAGGTATTGAAGTTAAGGTGTTCCACTCATATTAGTCCTGCCTGAAGTTAAGGTGTTCCACTCATATTGGTCATGTCCTGAAGTTAAGTGTTCCACTCATACTGGCCATGACTTGAAGTTGAGGTGTTCCACACATATTAGTCAGGTCCTGAAGTTAAGGTGTTCCACTCATATTAGTCATGTTCTGAAGTTAAGGTGTTCCACTCATATTGGTCTTGTCCTGAAGTTAAGGTGTTCCACTCATATTAGTCAGGTATTGAAGTTAAGGTGTTCCACTCATTTTAGTCATGCCCTGAAGTTAAGGTGTTCCACTGATATTGGTCATGTCCTGAAGTTAAGGTGTTCCACTCATATTAGTCATGTCCTGAAGTTAAGGTGTTCCACTCATATTCGTCATGTCCTGAAATTAAGGTGTTCCACTCATATTAGTCATGTTCTGAAGTTAAGGTGTTCAACTCATATTGGTAATGACCTGAAGTTAAGGTGCTCCACTCATAATAGTCAGGTCCTGAAGTTAAGGTGTTCTACTCATATTAGCCAGGTAGTGAAGTGAAGATGTTCCACTCATATTAGTCATGTTCTGAAGTTAAGGTGTTCCACTCATATTGGTCTTGTCCTGAAGTTAAGGTGTTCCACTCATACTGGCCATGACCTGAAGTTAAGGTGTTCCACTCATATTAGTCAGGTCCTGAAGTTAAGGTGTTCCACTCATATTAGTCATGGTCTGAAGTTAAGGTGTTCCACTCATAATAGTCAGGCCCTGAAGTTAAGGTGTTCCACTCATATTAGTCAGGTATTGAAGTTAAGGTATTCCACTCATTTTAGTCATGCCCTGAAGTTAAGGTGTTCCACTGATATTGGTCATGTCCAGAAGTTAAGGGTTTTCCACTCATACTGGCCATGACCTGAAGTTAAGGTGTTCCACTCACATTAGTCATGTCCTGAAGTTAAGGTGTTCCACTCACATTAGTCATGTCCTGAAGTTAAGGTGTTCCACTCATTTTAATCATGTCCTGAAGTTAAGTTGTTCCACTCATATTAGTCATGTTCCTAGGTTAAGGTGTTCCACTCATACTAGTCATGTCCCGATGTTAAGGTGTTCCACTCATATTAGTCATGTTCTGAAGTTAAGGTGTTCCACTCATATTGGTCTTGGCCTGAACTTAAGGTGTTCCACTCATATTAGTCAGGTCCTGAAGTTAAGGTTTTCCACTCATATTAGTCAGGTCCTGAAGTTAAGGTGTTCCACTCATATTAGTCATTGCGATATTACCCGGGACGGGGGCGTGGACTCAGAGAGGAGATCCCTGCAGTCTCGTTGAATAGTTGCCACTTTTCGTATGAAGAAGTCATTTTAATTATCACACGTAGTCTGAGTTGTAACTTAAAAGGCTTGTGTTCAGAGTGGTCCCAGGAATAATTTAATCACCGGGCAGATTCTCGCAGGGTCCCACACTAGCTGATATCATTTTGCCTGGGGATGTGGGGGGGCAAGGCATTTCTTTAGGTTGCTATTTTGTGTTCAAGGTTTGTTCCCAATGTGTGATCCAGTCCCCAGCATTTACTGTTCTTACAGAATTAAATAAGACGCGGCAGTGAACTTGACTCCGCTATGGTTTATAGTGAGGATCCAATTACTAAATTCTGTTCGATAATATTGAAATGTGTCCAGCGCTTTCTCACTGTTCACGCTGGCATCAGTTTGCCCGGGGGCATGTGGCATGACCTGACTTCGGCTTTCGCCTGGGCACAGTGTGCCATATGCAGTGCAAGCAGGGTGCGTTTCCCTGGTTGCACTCTCACCCGCACCAGTTCTTTGGTAAGGCGTACCCTGTGGTTTACCGAACCCTTGACAGGTCTGCACGCAGACCGTGACGTCATCAAATGTCTGCCTAGCTTAGAAGGGCCAGAACAAGGGTTTGCATATCCCTCTTTGACCTAGCGGCAAAGGTCTCAACTTGTCTTTCTGAAAAGGGCAGTGTTTCACTTCTCGAGGGCATGCATTTCAACTCCCGTGGGCATGGTCCACCACCCGAGGGTGGTGCTATGGGCCCCCATATCGGTCTTGCATATGGACCCACGATTGCAGAGAGGCTCAACGTTTTAGGCCTGGTATCGATCACATTCTTAGATTATCATTTAAATTGAAATTTGTTTCCGTAAACTGTCCATGGGCCTAGCAGAAAAATACACATTGGGCCTCATGCCGCCGGAGTCATTTTTTTTCTGGCGCCCGGGATTGGGCAATTACCGGGGCATTACAGCCCCAGCGGACTCGGTAATTGCCCATTCTCGGGCGCCGGAAACAAAATGCTCCCCAGTCCCATTCGCGACCCATAGGGCTCAATGGGAATGGGGAAACCAGACGCACCGGCACCATTCGTAAATGGTTCCAGTGCATCCGACATGCTCTGCTCACGGGTACCGGTCCGCCTGCCAGGTCAGACCTGGCGCGAGAAAAGGCACCCACAAGCAGACCTCGTATTTTGCCGGTCCGCTAACAATGCTACCAGCAAGCTTACCGGTACCGTTGTTTTTGAACCGGCAACCTTATAATGAGGCCCATTGCATCGATAATATGACGCAGATTTGGGATTTCTTTTTTTAAAAACACTGGACGGATTTTCAAAACTCCAAGAAACAGATTTCAAGCTGACCAGATGCCACACACTGGCACACATTTGGTGTCGGGCCCTGCAGAGAATTTTGCGATAAGTGAGAATGTAAATTCTGATAGGATATTTTTGTTACCCAATGATAATGTCCAACCCTTGACAGAAATGAACCCTTCATGAACACCTCTGAGCCCAGTTTTAGTGGTGGTGTGAAAAGCGCAATCTGATCAGCTGAGCATTGGTGGAACTCGTAACTGTGTCCGCCATCTTTGTGTTTGCAAATTCATAATAGTGTCTGCGAACAGCTTAATACACATTTTGAACCAGTGACAAGAGGGGTGGGGCTATGAACATGTTTGCCTGAGACGCATAGAGCGGGCACAGTACTGAACACAGTGCTGTTATCTGGACCGGTTGAATCTTGATGTGGCTAGACCGGCATCGGAGAACAACTCATTGTGGTCAGCAACGGCACAGACAAGAGAGGACTACAGGGTGCGGATATGTAATAACGCATATCTGCGTTTACTCTGCATCTGGTGCAGGTGCAAAAACAGCACAGGCAAGTGTTCAAGAAGAGTTGGATCTGTTCAAGAGCGATGTGGAGATGAGATGGGCACGGGGGAAAGGATATGCAAGCATTCAATGATACCACCAACACCTGTTCAAGAACAATGCAATGTGTCTGAGAAAACTATGCAAATGATCAGGGCACAGGGTTGCGGATATGCAAATATAATGTTCACAAACGCTATTGCAACCGAAAAAGTAATTTGAAGCATACTCTTGGGACAATGTGCGCAGGGGCTCCCCACTTGTCCTGACCTCATTGCCTTGCAGCATTCGGTGCAAGGCCGCGGTGCTCGGATGCCATGTGGGCGCTGCCGACAAGAGTACTGCGTCGCATGCCATGCACTGGGTGCACAGAGCATGGCACTTGCCATGAAGTTGGGAGCTGCACTTAGCGGTACTGATCCACAAACATAGCTGAAGTCCTTGCCCCAGCCACAGAGGCCGCGTGGCATACAGCACACCACTTGCATTTCATGAGTGTGGGGCTGTGGGCTATCCCCATTCGGCATTGCAGGCAACAGCTCTGTGCCTGACCCGGGGCTGCTGTCCCTGCCTCATGGGCACAGTGGCGTGGAGTGCCCCACCACTGGATGGCAGCAGGCAATGCCCTCGGTGCAACCCCACGAAGCGCTTGCGTAAGCACTGGTGATGCCAGATGTGATGTCATTGATTCTATCATTTGCAAAGTCTAGTCATTTAGCTAAGCACGGTTGGTGCGAAAAGCCAAAGCTAAAAGGTGATGTCCTCAAACCAAGTCATGTGAAGCACCTCTAAAGAACACAAGCGAGCCAAGTTCCTGGTACTGAGCAAAACCATATCCGAACCCTTGTGATGAACAGCTTGATTCAATTATGAATGACCGTGATCAAGCCACCATTACATTACAAAGAAGTACAGTTGCCTTCAAGAACAAAGGGACGCCATTTTGAATCCAAGTTCTGAAATGCATGTTTCACTTTTTTTGCTTTTATAGAACAGTAGTCATACAAGGTTTTGTAATATTATTTCCCTTGAGAAGTGGCTTATACTTCAAATAATAAGGGCCTTCGAGAGATTTCCTGAGCCATAAATACTTCAGGTGTTTTATTAGGTTATGAAATGCAAGGCATCTGGAAAGTCTTATGTCTTAGTGATTTCTAAACCCGTGCCTTGCATCTAATTTGCTGAATGAATGCTTCGAACACATCTTGAATCAAGCAGTGTGGCCGACAGAGGCATCATCGGGACACAACTTTACCCAGGTTAGGGGTCCGAAGCCTGTGGCTCGTCACATGCTTTTAGCTGTGACTCCCATGATCCCTCACCTTTGACCATGCTGGCTAGGGCTGTAGCGGTGACTTCCATGATCCCTCACCCGTGAGTATGCTGGCTAGAGCTGTAGCAGTGACTCCCATGATCCCGCACCCGTGACTATGCTGGCTAGAGCTGTAGCTGTGACTTCCATGATCCCTCACCTTTGACTATGCTGGCTAGGGCTGTAGCGGTGACACCCATGATCCCTCACCCGTGACTCTGCTGGCTAGGGCTGTAGCGGTGACTCCCATGATCCCTCACCCGTGACTCTGCTGGCTAGGGCTGTAGCGGTGACTGCCATGACCCCTCACCCGTGACTATGCTGGCTAGGGCTCTAGCGGTGACTCCCATGATCCCTCACCCGTGACTATGCTGGCTAGGGCTCTAGCGGTGACTCCCATGATCCCTCACCCGTGACTATGCTGGCTAGGGCTCTAGCGGTGACTCCCATGATCCCTCACCCGTGACTATGCTGGCTAGGGCTGTAGCGGTGACTCCCATGATCCCTCACCCGTGACTCTGCTGGCTAGGGCTGTAGCGGTGACTCCCATGATCCCTCACCCCTGACTCTGCTGGCTAGGGCTGTAGCGGTGACTCCCATGATCCCTCACCCGTGACTATGCTGGCTAGGGCTCTAGCGGTAACTCCCATGATCCCTCACCCGTGACTCTGCTGGCTAGGGCTGTAGCGGTGACTCCCATGATCCCTCACCCGTGACTATGCTGGCTAGGGCTCTAGCGGTGACTCCCATGATCCCTCACCCGTGACTATGCTGGCTAGGGCTCCATGACTCTGCTGGCTAGAGCTGTAGCTGTGACTTCCATGATCCCTCACCTTTGACTATGCTGGCTAGGGCTGTAGCGGTGACTCCCATGATCCCTCACCCGTGACTCTGCTGGCTAGGGCTGTAGCGGTGACTCCCATGATCCCTCACCCGTGACTCTGCTGGCTAGGGCTGTAGCGGTGACTCCCATGATCCCTCACCCGTGACTATGCTGGCTAGGGCTCTAGCGGTGACTCCCATGATCCCTCAACCGTGACTATGCTGGCTAGGGCTCTAGCGGTGACTCCCATGATCCCTCACCCGTAACTATGCTGGCTAGGGCTCTAGCGGTGACTCCCATGATCCCTCACCCGTGACTATGCTGGCTAGGGCTGTAGCGGTGACTCCCATGATCCCTCACCCGTGACTCTGCTGGCTAGGGCTGTAGCGGTGACTCCCATGATCCCTCACCCCTGACTCTGCTGGCTAGGACTGTAGCGGTGACTCCCATGATCCCTCACCCGTGACTATGCTGGCTAGGGCTCTAGCGGTGACTCCCATGATCCCTCACCCGTGACTCTGCTGGCTAGGGCTGTAGCGGTGACTCCCATGATCCCTCACCCGTGACTATGCTGGCTAGGGCTCTAGCGGTGACTCCCATGATCCCTCACCCGTGACTATGCTGGCTAGGGCTCTAGCGGTGACTCCCATGATCCCTCACCGGTGACTCTGCTGGCTAGGGCTGTAGCGGTGACTCCCATGATCCCTCACCCGTGACTATGCTGGCTAGGGCTCTAGTGGTGACTCCCATGATCCCTCACCCGTGACTATGCTGGCTAGGGCTCTAGCGGTGACTCCCATGATCCCTCACCCGTGACTATGCTGGCTAGGGCTCTAGCGGTGACTCCCATGATCCCTCACCCGTGACTATGCTGGCTAGGGCTCTAGCGGTGACTCCCATGATCCCTCACCCGTGACTCTGCTGGCTAGGGCTGTAGCGGTGACTCCCATGATCCCTCACCCGTGACTCTGCTGGCTAGGGCTGTAGCGGTGACTCCCATGATCCCTCACCCCTGACTCTGCTGGCTAGGACTGTAGCGGTGACTCCCATGATCCCTCACACGTGACTATGCTGGCTAGGGCTCTAGCGGTGACTCCCATGATCCCTCACCCGTGACTATGCTGGCTAGGGCTCTAGCGGTGACTCCCATGATCCCTCACCCGTGACTATGCTGGCTAGGGCTGTAGCGGTGACTCCCATGATTCCTCACCCGTGACTCTGCTGGCTAGGGATGTAGGCCAACGGTTGCGGACCCCTGACTTATATGGTCCTCAAATATCAGTCTCTGCGTTGCAAATCCGTCTCTGTGTTCATGATCAGTCTCCGTGTTCATACGTACTTGTTATAGTGCATTGAATGTGCAGATTTAATTGGCCACTGAGTAACACATTAGCACATGTGGAATACTCCGTCCAACCAAGATCCCTCACTGTGAAGGTGCCTCCTCAATCGATCCCACGATGATGTTCTTTACTTCACAGCTCGGGGAGTTAGAACCCTCACATGACCTCCCAGATGAGGCTTTACATCTTTCTCTCCTGGATGAATGCCACTATCAGATGCAAATAGTCTAACAGCTTTGGCCAAAACAGCAGTATGCCTTTCCATGGCCCACACGCTCTTCCCATGACACCATCCTTGCATGGAAGCCTCCTCATTGAGTCCCAAACACATGTGTGCTCTTGAGCGGGAACATCCAGCAGGCCAGCCACCAGAATAGGAGCCACAACTCAGCTACACTGCCCTGCTCCTGACATGCCCTCTCTAATCTCAGCACAGCCAATAAGCCAGTTTGCATATCTTCTTTTCGGTAGAGCACCTGTGTTGAAATGCCACATGCAACGAATGGTGTAAAAATCTTTAAATGTTTTGCAATACAATGATACAGGTAATTCTATCCGTGAAAGCAATGGTCAGGTAATGCCATGGGACGCAAGTTAGAAGTCTGAGCGAAGTGAAATTGGGGTTGGGGTCAGGGAAGGAGGAGAAAGGGTTTTGGGGGGCACACTTATCCAAGTATCGGCTGGGAAGATGGTGCCCTCCAGCTTCTGAGGAGGCTTGGAGTGGGGGTTTTACCATGGGGTAAAGCCCCCATTCTGGGCCTCCTCGTTGGCTGGGAGGCTGCCAGCCCCTGTGTTTCGTACGCATTCTGAGTCTTGGGCACTGTCATATTACTAGGCTCTTTCCAAATATCTTTACTGTTTTTGATTCAGTGAGTGAGCTACTGTACCACTCTTGTTTATTCTTGGCTTAGCCCTCAAAATAATCAAATGAAAGCAGGCGCTACTGGTTTCCCAATACAAGGCACATGGGGAGAAAAATAAACACAATGATGATCCCTTATAATAAATTATATTCACATAAAGTCAAGTTTCTGAATATAAATACATGTCTAAACAAATGTAATAGACTGGTGCTAAAACAATACAAGAAAGACAAAGGCAAAATCCCACATACACCTTGAATCCATGTTTACAGTGAGGGATCCCCATTGTGTTCATCCCACACCGTAACCCGTCTTGTTGGGCACTAATAAAGTCACAATGTTAACTAGCCTATCACTGTATAACTTGAGTGGGGATGTCTAAGGCAATGCTGGATGTCAGACTTTCTGAGAACTTGCAAGTCAGATGAAGGCACTCTGATTAATAGTCAGCAAAGGTCAACTGTTGGCTTTGGAAGAGCTAAGAGACATCTCCCAGTCGGGGGCTAGGTAGCAGAATTCCTTATTGCCAGCAGAAGTCCCAGGCCATCAAGGACATGGTCAAATCTCTAAGCTCTTGTCCATCTGGTGCACCGAAAATGATTCCTACCAAATATATGATGATTAAATGTTTTTAGTGTATGGGGGCCCCCCGGCAATTCTTTGAAAGTGTAGCTCCCTCATATCAATCGTGGATAGTTTTCAGACAATATGGGCACTATAGGTAGTACAGGTAGAAAGGTGATTTTGTGTTCA